>NC_050448.1:30181139-30453639 GCF_903995425.1 Onychomys torridus | reverse complement strand
TGGCTTTTTTTTAAAAAAAAGACCTGGTCTTATGTTGCCAAGGCTAGCCTCAAACTCATTATGAAGCTGAGGTTGGATTTGAACTCCTGATTGACCTTCACTTCTCAAGTGCTGGGATTATAGATGTGTGCCACCACTGGGAACTTGATTTAGGACCACTCTCATGCTAGGCAAGGTCTGAACCACTGAGTTATATCTCCAACCCTCTTTTTTATTTTTATTTTTGTATTTTTGGTTTTTTTGAGACAAGGTTTCTATGTGTAATAGCCCAGGCTGTCCTCCAACTCACAGAGATCTGCCTGCCTCTGCCTCCCAAGTGTGCTACCACCACCTGGCTCCTCTTGTTTTTGGAGACAGGATCTCACTAGGTAGGCAGCCTTGGCTGTTCTGGAGCTCACTCTGTAGACCAGGTTGGCCTTGAACTCTAGAGATCGGTTTCTGCTTCCCAAGTGCTGAGACCTAAGGTGTACACCGCCACACCTTGCCTGCAAGCCCTCTGGTTTTATTTTATTTTTAGTTTGAGACAGAGTCTTACTAAGTAGACTGGCTTTGAATTCACCCTTGGACTTCAGAGTACTACAATTGCAGGTGACTACTTTCATGTCATTATTAGAAGCAGCTAAAAGTAATTTTTAACTTAATTTGTGTGTGCGCGTGCGCGTGTGCCTGTGCGTGTGCACACACTCGCACTCCCCTTCACATACCACAGTGCTTATGTGGCAGTCAGAGAGCAACTAGTTGCAGTGATGCTTAGCTGGTTTTCCCCTTTCACCGTGGGGATCCTGGGGACTGAGCACAGATTTTCAGGCTTAGCAGCAAGCGATGATGATGGTGATGATGATGATGATGACCTCACTGTTAGGAGACAGACATTGGTCTGTGGATGTAGTCTGTGGGCAGGATGCTGGCACAGCGTGCTCGATGCCTTGGGTTCCTCCCCCGGCATTGCAGGAAACTAAAGGTGGCGCGTGCTGTGATCTCAGCACTTGGGAGATAGAGGCAGCGGGATCAAGAGCTCAAACTCACCCTTTGCTGTACACTGTTTGAGGTAGCCTCAGCTACAGGAGACCCGGTCTCAAAGGAGAGGCAGAGGTGGGGCATGGTGGCGCACGCCTTTAATACCAGCACTCGGATCTCTGTGAGTTCGAGGCCAGCCTGGACTACAGAGAGAGTTCCTGGACATCTAGCACTACACAGAGAAACCCTGTTTTGAAAAACCCAAAACCCAAACCAAAATGAGATGGGATGGGGGGGGGGGGGGGGGGGGGGGCGGGACAGACTTGTTATTTTAACTTCACAGTTGCTCACAAATGTGCAATCTTTCCTGTTGGTGCTCAGCACGGTCTTAGAGTAGCGCTCCTTTTGTATATGATGTGAGGCTGAATTATCCTATTGAACACATGCTGTCATTCAGTTAGTTAGCAGCAGGATGAACACTCAGAGGAGAGTGATGTGCATCATTGTCTCCATTCTCTAGTTCTGTGGTTAGATAAGAAGATAAAACATGTGGGGAGAGTTGTGTCATAACATGCCAAGTGCATCACGAATTGTCAAGAGAAGCTCGAGGGCCATCAAATCCATACTTGAGTATTGTTTATTCAAAGATGTCTAAGAATGGGTGAGTGGCTGCAGGTGGGGGGGTATGCACTTGGGAGGTAGAGGCAGGGGGATCAGGAGTTCAAGGTCACTTTCAGCTACCTGGTGAGTTTGAATAAAATACTGTAGCTGCTTAATAAGTGGATATGGCTGAACGGATTGTATTGCCTGTGTTCTAACTTCAGGCTGATCGCTGACCAATTTCAAGATGGTTATTTAGTTCTTTCACGATGTCATAAGAGCCAAAAAAATTAATAATGGTTGTAATCATTCTGATTCTAAGGAGCAAGAGGCCCCACGAATGTTCATTTGGGTGATTTTTACCTGCACTGTGCCCTCCTGTAACTTTCCATTACTGTTTGTTTATACCATTAATCTTTCCTTCCGGAACCAAGAGAGACCGCCTTTGGCTATTCTCATGTTATTGTATTAGATCTTAGAAAGGCACAAGTCCCATGTATATGATGTAAGAGTCAGGAAGAAGACTAACCCCTGGAGGAGAAAAACTCAATAAAAGTTTGTTTCCCCAAGGATGGATGTGCCAGAAGCAGTGACTTGAATCTGCGAAATGATCCGGCCATTAGGGAGCTGTGCAGAAAGCCAGGTGAAGGGCTGGGAGACCCCCCTCTCTTTCCTTTGCATTGAACATTTGCTCTAGTGAAAAATGGGATTAGAAGCCCTATGTGCGAGTCATCCACTTGGGCAGAAAAAGAAATGTTACTTTTATGCTGTCCATTAAGACATTTACCTGTCCCATATGCTCCAGCACTTACCAGGGAAAGAGGAATTTGCTCAATAAAAATTGAGAGCACATTTCTGAGAAATTGTTTTCCATAAATCTTGCAAATTACGGTCCTCAAATATTCTAGGCTATAGTCAAGCTGTACCTCTAGGGAGAGATTATGGGGAAATAACCATGAACGGCGGTAAGATATTGCACAGCTCTAACTAGCACTTGGGGCTATGACCTTTCTGCACAGGAAGCACTAATGTGGGCTGCCTGAGTTGCTGGGAGCACTATGGTTAATATGCCTCCAGAGAAAGGTGTGTTCTCTAAACCTGGGGACAAACCTCCCAGGGTGTCAGGTTCCAACTCCTGCTTGCTAAATGCAACTAGATGAATGTGCACAAGGCTGTGCTGACCGAAATCTCGGCAGCCCATTCAGTGGTCCTTTCATTTACTTCCCAAGTGGTCTCACTTGAGACAAACTATGGGGATCAGGCAATTTTCAGTTTTAACTTTCCCTTTTGGGATGATGTCTGATTTCCCTAGTGATGTTGTAAATGTCAAATATGGTTAAGAGATCACTCCTTTTTTCCTTGTATGGTGTTTTGGTCAATTGGTGTAACATGGAGTATACTGTCATCTCCACTGTATCGGGAGTTAGAAATCCACGTGCAGATGGCCGTTTGAGGCTGTCTAGATTGTGCTGTCCACAAAGAGGCCAATCCAGGCACAAGTGGGATCTGCAGCATGGCCCAATGTCATTTAACCTCTCTGTACCTGACATGTTTTTACTTTGTGGCCAGGATGGCTTTGAACACTGGACTTTGCTGCCTCCGCCTCCTGGGTACTAAGATCACAGGTAGATACTACCGGCCATGTGCTCACTGATCAGCAAGCTTCTTTCAGTATACTTTTTTTATTTGATTTTTTAAAAAAAAATTTTTTGAGATAGTGCTTGCTTTATAGCCCAGACTGATTTCAGATTTGTGAATCCCCTGCCTCAGCTTCCTGTGTATACTGATTATAGGCTTGTGTCACTGTGCAAGAGTTCCATATTGACAGTTTGGGTTTTTGTGTTCTGCTTTGAGACAGAGTCTTGTGTAACCCAGGATGGACTGGAACTTGGTGTGTATCCTTGGCTGAACTTTCATTCTTGATTCTCCTGCCTCTACCTCTAGAGTGGTGGGATTATAAACCTGGGCTGCCACACCAAGTTTTCCATATTGTCTTTTTAACCAATATCCGATTGGGTTTTTGAATTCTGGAAATGAGTTTTATTGTTTGCCAGCTAATAGTCATTGACCTGGGAGAATGTGAAAGTTGAAGTGAATCTTTTAAAAACAAAAACTAGGTCTAGCATAGGTAATCACGGCTACTCAGGATGCTGAGGCAGGAGGATTATAAATTCAAGGCCTTCATGGGCTACAAAGTGAGATCAGGGCCAGCCTGGGCAACTTAGTAAGACCCTGTGTCAAAGTAAAAAAGTTAAGAAGTGGAGATGAGGCAGTGGTGGCGCACGCCTTTAATCCCAGCACTCAGGAAGCAGAGCCAGGCGGATCTCTGTGAGTTCGAGGCCAGCCTGGTCTACAGAGTGAGCTCCAGGACAGGCACCAAAACTACACTGAGAAACCCTGTTGGAAAAAAAAAAAGTCAAGAAGCAGAGATGAAGCTCTCTGTGGCCAAGTACTTTGCTAACATGTGGGAGGGAGGCCCTGGTTCAGTCCTCAGTACCACTAACCCAACCAGCCAACCAGCCAACCAACCAACTTGTGAAAGCCCTGGACTAGGGCTGTAGCTCAGCCTATTATGCAGTGGGCCCCAGATTCCATCCCAACCCTGCATCAACCAGGGCATGGTAGGTCACACCTGTAATCCCAGCGCTGGGTGTGTGTGTGTGTGTGTGTGTGTGTGTGTGTGTGTGTGTGTGGAGTGCCACAAGTGCAGCCGCATAATGAACTTGAGGCCCTACCACGAAAGCTGCTAAAGCTAAGGTGCATGTTAGGAGATTGCTGTGATGAGTGTGATAAGTGCTGGAGAAAGAATTCTTCGTCACCATTCAATATGGACATCTGTCAGTAATAGATGCAATATTTACCCACTAGTTCAGCATTTAGGTTAATTTTTAATTAAACGCACAGGGCTTGACTGCTAACTGATGTGCTGTGAAGCAGTGCTGTGATAAGGAACTGTTTGGTGGTCAGAAGTTGCTGCCACGTCTCTAGGGAAACAGGCAAGGACTGGCTCACCCGATTGAAGGTTGTGTGGTAACTGATGTCTGGCATCATGTCGCTGCTGAGTCAGGCTTCTCGGACTCACGCTGTGTCCTTGGAAACATGGTGGTGTCAGCAGCAGGGCAAGAGCCTCTGCTGCCTGGTCTGGCAGCTAAGGGAGCGTCGTGGTATTTCCACAACATCTGCAAAATGTTTTCTACTTTACTTGCTAAATAGTGGGGCCTGGAACACCATAGGCTCTTACTCCCTCAAACTTAAACATCTCCAATGGGGGATAGAAAGATGGGCCAGTAGTTAGAGCACTGCAGAGGACCCAGGACAGATGCCCAGCAGCCACATAACAGCTCACAGCCATCTGTAACTCCAGTTCCGGGGGTGATGCCCTCTTTGTGCACAGACACATATGGGCAAACATCCATACACAAACAAAAAAAAATTTTTTTTTAAATTAAAAATTCTTACAACAAACATGTAATATCTATATAATTTAAATTTACAAAACATTTTTAGACAACAGGGTGGTGATAGCACATGCTTTTAATCCCAGCACTTTCGAGGCAGAGGAATATGGATCTCTGAGTTCAAAGTCAACCTAGTCTACAGAGTGAGTTCCAGGACAGCCAGGGCTACACAGAGGAAAAAACCCAGTCTTGAAAAGACAAAAACAAAAAACTCAACAACGACAACAAAATTGAGACAAAGTTTTGTTACAATAGCCAAAACTCCCCATCCTCCTCGTTCATCCTCCTAAGTGCTGTGATTACATTTTTATATCACCATAGTTTGCTAAGAAAATCTGTTCTTACACAGGCATGGTGGCACATGCCTTTAGTCCCAGCACTTAGGAGGCAGAGCAGATGGATCTTTGTGAATTTGAGGCCAGTCTGGTCTACACAGTGAGTTCTAGGACAGCCAGAACTACATAGTGAGACCCTGTCTTGAAAAACAAAAAAAAAACAAAAACAAAAACAAAAAGAATTTATTTTTATTGTCTCTGAGTATAATTTCTTTGTAATCTTCGAACAACTCATTCAGTTATCTGAATTTTCTGTTTCTCTTTCTTTTTTCTTTTCTTCTTTTTTGTTTTTGGAGACATGTTTGTGTGTGGGTGCCCATGCGTTCGGAAGGGAGAAGATCCTGCAGCTGGAGTTACAGCAGTTCTGAGCTGCCAGATGTGGGTGCGGGAACTACACCGAGGCCCTCTGCCAGAGCGGTGCTCAACTGACCGGCAGAACGGAGCTCTCTCCAGCCCTCCTACTTTTCATAGGATTTAGTTTTTGGCTGAACTATGATTTTGCAATATAACAAATGGTCTTTTTTTTTTTTTTTCTAGATCAAGTCTTCCTTGTAGTTTAAGAAGTTCCTAAAAGTATGCAGTAAAAATTTCAAAATGGTACAAGGATATAATAATACTGACTTCTCAGTTATTTATTTATTTTTTCACTGTTCTGTCTTAAACCTGTGTTGTCGAAACTGCCTCGACCAGCAAGGAAGATGCAACCAACACCGAGCTCTTCTTTCTGCAGTTTATTCAGGAACGATCTTCTGACCCCGGGGGAGCCCTCCCTCAGCCCTAATAGCCTCTGGGTAGCCAACCCTAAACCACCACAGTGGGCATCGCGGACAGGTCCAGGTATATGGAAGCAAGCCAGATCCTAAAGCCAAGCCGAATATGGAGTTGTTTACCACAGAGAGCGCTCACCATCGGGAAGCCAGCACCATCTCTAGGGTGCGGCACGCAGCTCTCTACACTGTGTCAGAATCTCTCAGCACATTCTGTCTCCTCAAGAACATCCGGCCGGCTCAGCCTCACATACCACATGTCAGCTTTACTGACCACCTTGGCCAAAACTGAAAATGTTTAAAAAGAGGCAGAGCCTCCCATGGCACTTTTGCCATCATTCTGGTAAACACATACTGTTTAACAACATAACAATTTAATTCAGGCCAGATAGATGGCTCAGTGCATGAAACACTTGACACACATGCTGTGGGATGTCCTGTATGCTGTAAATATATGTTGCTCTGATTGACTGATAAATAAAATGCTGATTGGCCAGTAGCCAGGCAGGAAGGATAGTGGAGGCCGGACAAGGAGGAGAAGAATTTTGGGAAGTGGAAGGCTGATGTAGGGAGATGCTGCCAGCCGCCATGATGAGAAGCAGCTGTTATGAGCCACATGACAACTTATAGATGAATAGAAATGGACTAATTTAAGATATAAGAACAGATAACAAGAAGCCTGCCACAGCCATACAGTTTATAAGTCATACAAGTCTCTGGGTGTTTACTTGGGGGACTCGAGTGGGAGAGATTTGTCCTGATGGTGGGCCAGGCAGGACCAGGAAAACTTCAGCTACACACACACACAAACCTGATCACTTGAGTTCTATCCCCAGAGCCTGAGTTACGGTGGATGGAGAGAGCCACCTACACTAAGTTATCCTTTGACCTGCCCACGTGCACTGTGGCATGTACCCCCACCCACACATACATCATACCTACACACAATAATAATGAAAAATTTAAAATGTAATTAGAATAACAAAAGTGTAAAGTCCATTGTGAAGCCGTACCGCTTGAAGGTCACTGAGATGTATAGGTATTTTTAGGGTTTGGTTAATTTTGGTGTGTAATTTTTTTATTGCAAGTTTTTTTTTATAATAAGGTTTATAAAATATATTTGAAGAATGTAGTTTTTAAATTACAGGTGGCACACACCTGTAATCCCAGCATTCCAGAGGCTGATGCAGAAGGATAGTCAGGCCAGGCAGTGGTGGTGCACGCCTTTAATCCCAGCACTCGGGAGGCAGAGCCAGGAGGATCTCTGTGAGTTTGAGACCATCCTGGTCTACAGAGTGAGTTCCAGGACAGGCACCAAAACTACACAGAGAAACCCTGTCTGGAAAAACCAAAAAAGAAGAAGGGTAGATAGTTCAGACAAGCCTACTTCACGGGTAGATAGTACTTAAGAAAAAAATGTAATTTTCTTTTTTCCTATTTTCCAATGCCATTTAAAAATTAATACTTATTTATATCCCATTTAGTTTACAGAAAAGACGTTTACTAAACCTTTCTGTTTTGAATTATACTAATTGAAAGGTGGTCCGAAGTAATTGTGCCTCAAAACAAAACAAAACAAAACAAAACAAAACAAAAACCCCAAAAAACAAACTAGATGTGAAATAAAAAAAATAATGTATCAATACAAATGATTAGGATGAGTTTATAGTGAACCGAGTGAGTTTCATCACCCACTCATATGGAAGTGTATTAGTTAACACTATTTGACACTTCGCAAAAAATTGATGTGGAACTGAAGTGTAAGAACAAGAACTAAGTTCAGTTTGAAAGGTCACTGGGGGTATTTCAAAACAGGTCCTACGTCACTGGTGAGCAAGCAGAGGTGGCTTAGATGACCTTCTGGACTTCTATGGTAAGACACTCAGCCGAGGCTGCCAGTTCTTATTATTATATAATGCTGTCTTCACAGTGGCTTTCCTTAGAAATAATGTATGTAGCAGGCAACTTCACATGAGAATATGCATGGAAGATGCACAGAGAATTCACATTTCCACATACAAATCCTAGTTGCTATGAAAACATTCGACACCATGCCTTTGGTGCCTGAGGTTGCATGAGCCTGGACTCTCCCTGCTTATGAATACAAAGGCAAGACCCTGGTGATTCCCTCACAACAGGAAAATGCAAATAAATGCGACGCTATGCTATTTCATTCACAAATTTCCCCCACATAAATAAAGAAACCCATTGGAGCATTCATGGTTGCAATCTTTTATGGAAAGTGACTTGGTGACATCTTTCAGAAAGCAAGCTAGAAGTGATGGGCTAGCCAAGGGACTATGACTGTATATATATTGAGACCTTGCCTCAATCCCCACCCCCGACTCTTTGCCTTTAAAAAAAAAAAAAAGCAAACAGAAAAACTCACCAGAATGCACACTTATCCATTCAATGGATGTGCTGCTCACTGCCGCAGGCTGGCAAAGACAGACGCCTGAAACAAAGTTGAATTGATGGATCCGTGCTAGCACTGTGATTGGTGCTCCAAGGCTGTGCCTGGATCCCCGATGCACGGCCTCCTGATCTAACAGCAAGCCAACTTAAGAACCGTGTTTGATGGAATCTAGTATACACAATAAAATATACAAAACAGGGACTGGTAAGATATCGCCGTACTTGCTGTGGAGGTGGATGACCTGAGTTCAGTTCTCAGAACCCACACAGAAGAAGGGGAGAACTCCACAGGTTGTCTTCCCACTGCCACACTTGCCCCATGGAACTCTCATGTTCACATGTACAAGCACAATAAACTAAAAAAAAATAACAGGCAGCATTCAAAACACTTATACAGCCGGGTGGCTGCGGTGGCACACACCTTAGTCCCAGCAGCGGGGGCGGAAGCAAGTGGATCTCTGAGTCTAAGGCCAGCTTGGTTTATTGAGTGAGTTCCAGGACAGCCAGGGCTACACAGAGAAACCCTGTCTCAAAAACCCCAAACCAAAACCAAACCCAAACCACTTCTGCATGTACATGTACGCAGAAAATTGTCTGGTAGAACCCATGGAGAGCTGTAAACTATGTTCTCTTCTGAGACAGGAGGTGATGAACCCCACTTCTCAGAGTTCTGAGGAGGGATGAAAGGGGAGTTTGTACTCGAGATGTGCCTGTGTGGTTACTTACACTTTACCTCCCCCTCCCCTGGCCTCCCCTTCCCTCCCCGCTTCTCTCTCTTCCCCTCCTTTCCACCCTCCTCCCTCAGCTTGGATTGAAACCACGGGGCTGACAGTTCTGGGCCTCCAACTTGGAGGCAGCAGACTGTGGGACATCTTCTCTCCACAATTATGAGAGCAGATGCCTCTTAGTAAGTCTCTTTGAAGATTCCCCCAAGTCTCCTTGGTTCCTCTGAAGAGCCCCAACATTTCCCTCTCTTCAGAATATTTGGGCCTGGGCCGGAGAAAGGATGGAGGGCAGAGGAATTCAAGTGATGTAGCTGAGACCCAGAAGCACAAGGTCAGAGGCCAGTTGCCCAGTGGACTTATGTACCCTTGGATTTCTAGTACCCGGAGAGGCACTATGGTAACCTTAGCCAAGGTCCAGGCAGCTAGCCAGGAGCTGAGGATAACTAGAACAGGAACGGCACCTGGCTAAAGGAAGGGCCTCCTGGGGACATCTAGATGGTCACATTCTGAGGAGGTGGTATGAAGCCTGTCGCCGCACATCATGATGCCCACTATCAGGGATCTATAGAGCTGGGATGTAATTTACCACTTCTGTAGCTTCTATAACGGGCTCACTGTAAGACTAAAAGCTTGGAGGAGGTTGCCTGAGGGTTGGTTGATCTGAGGAGCACAGCCAAACAGATGAGGGACTAAACAGAAATATTGCAGTGTCTATGTCAAAGGGAGATAGAGCCCTGTCTAGATGCCTGCCCTAGATGCATGATGTCCAGGACTTCTGCTGGGCATACCTGGACCCAGGCAATCAGTGCTGAGTGTCAATCCAAGCGACACTCAGGGTTACAGTGGATGCTTAGCCTGTACAAGGTCCTAGGTTCAGTTTCCAATAAAAGCAAAACAAGATTTAAAAAAAAAAAAAAGCATCAACGAAGCTGAAATTCCCCTCAGGTGGGGACTGTCATTCTTGAAAGCGATCAGGGTTTGGGGGCAGTACAGTTACTGCCTCAGACCTATTCCAAGGTAAAGATCAAACCTTTGATTTGTTTTATACATGGAAATGAAACCCCACATCTGTGTCCATTCCTCAGAAATATTCTTTTTAAAAAAAGTATTCCCCTTCCCTTTTCCTCCCTCCCTCCCGCTCTTCTTCATTCTTTGCTTTTTTTTTTCTTTTTCTTTTTTGAGACAGGGCCTTATGTAGCAACGATTGGCCTCAGACTTCTCCATAGCTGAGGGTGGCATTGGACTTCTGATCCCTCAGCTTCTACCTCCGGAGAGCTGAGCTTATGTGTGTGCACCACCACACCTGGTTTTATTACGCTGGGAGTGGAACCCAGGCCTTTGTGCATGCTAGGCAAGCGCTCTCCTGAGCCACGTCTCAACCCTAAAATAGTACTTTCGATGATTTCTTCAGAATACTGTTGCTCAGCTTCTAATGTCAGGTTCCTGGTTACTGTCTATACTTTTTCTGTAGGTTACAAGCTTCAAGTAAGGAGCCAGGCCATTGTCTTGTGAACCCGAGTATTTTGTTCGACAACACTGTAACATTAATCTCTCTTCATAGCTCAAGCTTCATAACGCCTCTCTCTAGGTATGTCTACTCCCCCGACACCCTGTTTCCCACACATCTGAGGCTTCTGGGAGTGAGCTATTACACCTAGCAGGATCTATTTCTAATCACACAGGGCTGGCAGAGTTGGGGAAATATTGCTAGAACAATATTGAGATATAAATCTCACTCCCTGCAGGTCAATCATTTTCTATTGCTTGACTACACATTGACGGCATTTACCACCAACCAGAGGTCTGTCGGCTCTGTCCAGCCCAGAGCTTTAAGTACTGTAAGTGACTTTGGCCTTACTACATTGGCTGCTAAGGAAGGAGGTGTCCTGGGATCTGCAGATACAAGGGTCAGGTTATTCATAACCCTTTCTTACCTCAGCACAGGCTGCATTAAGAATTTTTGTTTGCTTTCTTTCCAGCCATGCCACCTTGACCGGCTGGAAGGTGTTGGGTCGTTTCCTTCCTGATAGCCACTGCTCCACAATTTCTCATAAACTGTGAATGAGAGCCGCGCTGTACACAGTTCTAACTTACATACACTTACACTTGTCAAGCTCTGAGATGCCAGCTCTGAGATTCTGAGTTTCCTCCTCGAAAAATCCTTGTCTTTTTTGGGAGCTGAGGATGTAGCTCAGTTGGTAGAGTCCTTGCCTAGCATGCACAAAATCCTGGGGCTGCATCCCAGCACTTGGCAAGGCAAGCAGGGGGATCAGAAGTTCAAGGCCCCCCTTGGCTGGATTTGGGGTCCTGCATCAGCATGGACTGCTTGAGACCCTGTCTAAACAAAGGAAATCTTTGTCTCCTTCACAGGGGAAGAGAGTTTGGGTCGAATTCCCTTCCTTGGAGACAGGAGGGAGGGTGGCCTGACATTTGCTTCCTTTTGTGTGGAATTGTGGGAGGCCTGAGGGCACCCTCGCTGTGGAGTGCTGCTGCTTTCTTGGGGACCAAACCTGTTTGCTTGGGCAGATGGCTTTGGTACACCAGCTGCTTCCTCTTTGGCTTTCAAAACCACAAAAGAAGTTGAGTTAATTCGTGTGGAGGCTCCATTGGCTGTACGGAATTCAGACCTTCCTGGGTGAGAAATTAACTAGCTTCATAAATAACCACACCAACAGTCACTGGAAAGTGGACAAAGGAACAGGACAGAAATATGGAGTCTGTCTAACATACAGGAGGGATTGGAGAGGTGGCTCTGTGGTCAAGAGTGTGCACTGCTCTTGTAGAGGACCCCTGATTAGTTCCCAGCACCCGTGTCCAGAAGCTCACAGCTGCCTCTAACTGTCTCTATCAGTCCCAGGGGGTCTGATGTCCTCTCCTGACCTCCCCTGAGACTGCATTCACCTGCATATCTGCACCCACTGCATATAACATAATTAAAAACACAACTAAAAAACCTAGTATATATGATCTAGCAATTCTACTCCTAGGGAAATACTCATGAGAAACAAACCATATTCACACAAAGGTGTATACATGGACATTCACAGAAACACTATTCATAATAGCTCAAAAATAGAAAGAATTCAAACGTCTGTCAATTAGTGAATGGGAAATGTGGTGTGTCCTCACAATTGACATTATTAAGCTGGTCAGGAAGAAGAACGAAGCACTGATATATGTTCTAACACGAGTGAGCCCGGAAAACATTATGCTACACAGAAGAAGTTAGACACAAAAGTCTCATATTACACAATTCTATTTGAATGAAATGTCTCAAATCAGCAAATCCAGAGACAGGAGACAGATCAGTAGTTGTTCAGGATGAAGGAACTAAAGGAGAATGGCGCTGGGGTGGGGTGCTGGACACCACTCAGGCAGATATTTCAAACACAGTGTTTTAAGTGTGTGTGTGTGTGTGTGTGTGTGTGTGTGTGTGTGTGTGTGTGTGAGTGTGTGCTCATGGGAGTCAGTTCTCTCTCCACTCTCTGGGTCCTGGGGATGGAGCTCAGGTTATCAAGCTTGTACAGCAAGCATTTTTTTTGTCATAGTGTTTCACCATGCACCAGATGAACCAGCCCCTACTGCTGTGGCTCTGTTCTGGAGGCTCGGGCAGGGAAGAGTTGACTCCTCCCCCCTTCCCTGCCCCCCCCCCCCTGCCACCCACCCCCATGCTGGGGATCCAACCCTGGGCTTGCCATCTGGAGGAAAGTGTCCCACCACTGAGCTCTGTCTCCATCCTAGCAATGAGGTTTGGAAGGATTCCTATACTTTGCTGCTCTCTTGAACCACAGCGCAATCAAATGAAAAAAAAAAAAAAAATTAAATACAGCAAAGAGCTAGAGATAAGAAACCCCACTATGTTTTCTTTCTCAAAATACTGTTTTCAGTTACTGAAAGGAAAAAAAATTCAGTGTACAATATTTAGGAAGCAGAAATGAGTAAGCTGGATGCGGAGGTGCTGCACACCTGAAGTGCCAGGGTGGTGAGGTAGAGTCAGAAGGAGCTTGAGGGCTGCGTGGTGAGACTTCATCCCCACAAACCAAGTTCTCTCTCTGTCTCCGTCTCTGTCTCTCTGTCTCTCTGTCTCTCTGTCTCTCTCTCTCTCTCTCTCACACACACACACACACACACACACACACACACTTGAATGGGCCAAAGTGTGGAAATGTAGATGTCTTTCTTCACTGAATTCAAGCAGATTGTCCTCATTTCTGCTGATAGAAAAGCTAACTATCCCTTAGGGAAAACACTCACTGAAATGGAAGGGGCTTCCTGCCCTTCCCTTGCTTTTCCTTCTGTTTGCTCTCCCTCTCCTTTCTCCCCTCTCTCTCTGTTTTTGAGACAGGGTTGCATGCAGCCCAGGTTGGCCACAAATACGTAGCTGAGGATGACTTTGAACTTTTCAGTATTTCGTTTTTGTTGTGTTCTCTTGACCCACTTCTACAGCCGCCCTTCCTTCAATGGGCTCAGCTAGCACGTCCCTCATCCCCGTCACACAGAGGTCCTGCAGGGTAACTGAGTCTGTGGCTCCGTCCCCTTCGGAATGGGAACAACCCAAGCTTGCTCATTCATGGTTTTCTCTTCTTCCCAGCTGGAGTCCTCTGCCTAAACATGGTACACATGCATACTTGCAGGCTGGCTTTGGATTACAGTCTAGTGCATATTTGATTACTAGTGATGTCTTTAATTTTCTGAGAAAAGTAACTGAGTCTTCTGTGTCATCTAAGCATACTTTATCCGAGTGCTCATGGAAGCCAGAGATATTGGGTCCTGTGGAGCTGGAGTTATAGTCAGTTGTGAGATACCCATTGTGGGTGCTGGCAACCAAACTGGGGTCCTCTAGAGAAACAGCATGTGCTCTTAACCTCTGAGCTATTTCTCCAGACCCTATTATTACTCCCCCCCCCCCAACCCCAGGACAAGGTTTCTCTGTGTAACAGCCCTGACTGTCCTGGAACTCACTCTGTAGACCAGGCTAGCCTCCAACTCACAGAGATCTGCCTGTATCTGCCCCCTGAGTGCTGGCATTAAAGGTGGTACCACCACACCCTGCTATACTTTTGTACATGTGTCTTTGAGTATTTTCTCAGCAAGGTTGGTACGTTTAAACTGATTGTTGGCTTTTTGGCTAGAGGTTAGGAATGGCAAAAAGAAAAAATTATCAAGAATAATTGTTATTGAGTAAACATCCTTTTTGTAGAAAAAGCAGTGTGGGGGTTGGAGAGATGGCTTGGAGGTTAAGAGCACTGGCTGCTCTTTCAGAGGTCCTGAGTTCAATTCCCAGCAATCACATGATGGCTTATAACCATCAATAATGAGATCTGATGCCCTTTTCTGGCCCTCAGGCATACATGCAGACAGAACATTGTATACATAATAAGTAAATCTTGCCGGGTGGTGGTGGCAAACGCCTTTAATCCCAGCACTCGGCAGAGGCAATCGGATCTCTGTGAGTTCGAGGCCAGCCTGGTCTACAGAGCGAGATCCAGGACAGCCAGGCCTACACAGAGAAACCCTGCCTCAAAAAAACGGGGGGGGGGGGGGAGGGGAGGGGGAGAAAAAGCAGTGTGGTGATTAACCAATTAACCTCTGGTAACAGGCCCCATGATGTTTGTCTTGAACCATCTCTCCATCTGAGAGCCTGGGGTGAGCCAGTGGAGGGCTGGGTGGTGCTGGCCACTGCGGAGAGCGGCAGCTAGGATGCCAGCTGTTCCCAGTCTTCCGGACTCATTTTCAGCTGCAGAGATTTCCCCAGAAGATGACCAGGTCAAAAAATGCAGGGGGGAATTCCTTCAAGGATTTCTGGGAAGAAAAGCATTCCATTTTCCTTAACAAGTCTCAGTTGTTGAATTTCCTCCCTCCTCTGACTCACTTATAATTGCAGCAGCGGATCGGAACTTGATGGCTATTCTTAAAACTGTTTGTGGGTTACATTTATTTTTGGGTTCTGTGCAAACTACAAAGCATAGTTTGGAAATGTTAAAAAAGGTCATGGTGTAATTTTTATGCTGTTATTTAACCCGAAGACCGTGGCCTGAAGGAAGTGGAGCAGAGCAGGGGTGAAATGTAATTTAGGAAGCTGCCTGTGATGGAACACGCTGTTATTTCCTGTCCTCTAGGAGCCGAGGAAGGAGGATGGCTGTGAGTTTCAGGCCAACACAGATTACATGATATATGTCTCTAAACAATAGCTACAACCTCCCAAACAATAACAATTACAACAACAACAACAACAACAAAGACCCCTCTTAGAAAACAAACAGACAATTTCCCAGCACTGTGAGTTTAAGGCAAAAGTATTGCTATGAGGTAAGGCCAGCCCGGACCACAGAATGAAGCCTTGTCCCAATAAGTAAAGACAGACAGCAATTAGATCTCCTAATCAATTCTCCCCTCAGTTCCTGTGGGTTGGGGCTGAGTGACTCCCTCAGCTAATGGGTAAACGATGCAGTGAGAAGGCTGGTCTCCTGCAATCTCTGTTTTCTCAGGGTACCAAACCATTGTGTGCACACTGAAGGGGCTTACCCACAGAAAAGGATGGGGACTTGAAGAATGCTCTGCACTTCTACAAACCAGAAATAATCCTTCTGAAGCTGTGGTTGATGTTTAAGTGCATTTACCTTTAGTGCTTGACAGAGACAGTAATTTTTGTGTGCAACATGTAATTTGGACACTTAGACAACGTGCTAAATGTTAAGTAGACTCCTTTTGCATTCAAGAACAAACCATTTAGGGCTGTGACTAGTTTAGCAGTCTGTAAGTTGCATGCCGCTTAGAAACTCAGTTGCGCTGACAAGCTTGTGGGTGGGGGTGAGTCATCAGGTGGGTGACTCACACAGCTGACTCCGAGGCATCCATACCAGGAGTTTGCTTTGCTAGTCCCATATTTTGGTGTGATGATTTGTGGCTAAGATAGTCTAGTGCCGCCCACGTTTCATTCTCTTCCTGCTCATTGGCTAGATATGTGTCACCCAACTGAAAGAAGAATTTATCTTTTGGGGGGTAAATATGTGACTAAGTTTGGCCATTGAGATGTAAATAGAAGTCTAGGCAGTTCTCTGGAAGTGTCCTTTTTCCTGTTCCTTATGAGATAAATGCAGTGGTAATGGCCAGGCTGATTACCTACTTTGGGCCTTGAGGATGAGCACTACTGACTGGAAAGACCAAGCTCAGGAGTTCTGGTCCCTGGCAACCTGGTGGAAACACTATCCTAACTTGGTGTGTTTATCCTTGATTTTATTTATTTATTTCTAAATGGTGTGTGTATGTATACATGAGTGCAGGTGCCTGAAGAGTCTAGGATCCTGTGTCAGAGCCCCTGGAGCTGGATGCTAAGCAGACTGTGCATTAGAGTTACAGAGAGCTGTGGGCCACCTGACAGGGGTGCTGGGAACTGAACCTGGGTCCTCTGCAAGAGCAGTACTGATGAATGATTTCTCCAGCCCCTGAATTTATTTTACATGACAAAGAAATACATTTTAAGTTGAAACTTTTTATTTCATGTGGGTAAATTTTTGGCTCCACTTATGTTTGGGTACCATGTGTGTGCCCAGTGCCTGATGAGGCCAGAAGAGGGTTTCGGATCTTCTCAAGCTGTGGTTATAGACCGTTGTGAGCTGCTGCGTGGGTGCTGGGAACCAAATGTGGTCCCCTGCAAGAGCAGCAAGTGCTCTTAACCACTGAGCAGTCTCTTTCCTCATGCCTCTGTGTATTTATGTTCTCTCTCTCCCCTCACTTCTTCCTGTTTCCCATTGATAAGAGGTCTTCCTATGTAGCCCAGGCTAGTCTTGAACTCACAGCCATCTTTTCCCTCAGAAACCCAGGTACTGGAATCACAGGTGTGAGCCACACCATCTGGCTTTCATTTTCAGTCTTGGTGAGCGGTGAGGCACATTGGGTTCTGATGTTTCCTGTTCTCCTTACCTGTGAGGGGGAGTTGTTGACTCACTCCTGGAAAAACAGAAGTACCATGATCTCATCTTGGAGGACAGAGCCAGGAGCCTCTTGGCCTTGAATTTGCTTCTTCACGTCTGTTCTTGTCATGTGCCCTCTCCTGGGACCCTGCTTTTATGGATCTAACTTTGAGCAAGGCTCTCAAGATTGGTTCCTTTCTCTGTGTCTCCAAGTGTGGAATGAGGCAAAATGTCCCTCCAGTCTTGAGAGGAGGCCACCATTGGCCAGAGAAGACAGTGGTGAACAGTTCTGGGCAATGAAGGCTTCTACACAGAGGTTTCCTCCAAGCTGGCTCTACTTATGTGCATACAGGACTAGGGTTCACTAAATTTGTGTGTCAGATTCCAATATGGGCTTCCTAACACCTGACACATTATTTATCTTTTAAAAAATGTTTGAGAAGGGCTGTTTTATTATTTTAAAAAGTAAAACCATTTTTAATTGTTAATTTATTAAATCTAGTACACAAAAAGATAGGTTTCATTATGACATTTTCAGAGATGGAACTCTCTCTCTCTCTCTTTGTTCATGTTTTTGAGATAGGGTCTCACTACATATAGCTCTGGCTGCCCCTGGAACTCGCTCTGTAGCCCAGGCTGGCCTCGAACTCACAGAGACCCGCCTGTCTCTGCCTCCTGAGTGCTGGGATTAAAGGCGTGCGCCACCACTGCAGGCTTTTCCCCACCCTCTGGAGGCACTAATAGGATGCGAGTGGGCGGGGCGAAAGGCTTTGGAGAGTCTTCTTACCTAGGGAGGTGACCTTGTCTTAGGACACTGGTCACGATTAGCTTTTGTCAGCTCGATACAAACTAAATTGCCTCTATTAGTTCATCCTGTGGGCAAGTTTGTGGGGTCTCTCTCTCTCTCTCCCTTTCTTTTTCTTTCTTTTTTTTTTTTTTTGAGATAGGTTCTCGCTATGAAGTCCAGGTTGTCCTTGAACTCACTCTGTAGCTGAGACTGGACTCCTGGTTCTTTTGCTTTCTTTAACTAGGCAGGGTTGGCTTCTTAGGGTGGGACTCACTGTGTAGCTCAGGTTTTCCTGGCACCTAGGATCTTTTAAAGTGTTGGGACTACACATGAGAGCCATCAGGCCCGACTGAGGGAGAAAATTACAGTTTTGTTTAATTTTTTTTTCTTAGCCAGATGTACACTCAGGAGCTGGAGGCAGGCAGAATTCTGTGTGTTCAAGGCCAGCCTGGCCTACATAGTGAGTTCTAGACCAGCTAAGACTAGTGAGATCTTGTCTCAAAAAACTAGAAAAATCTTTTTAATTTTTAATTTAAGAAATTAATTTATTTAACGTGTAGGTCTGTGCATCATGTACACGTCTGGTGTCTCTGGAGGTCAGAAGAATGCATCAGATCCTCTGGGACTGGAGTTACAGATGCTTGTGAGCTGCAATGTGGGTACTGGGAGTTGAATCCAGGTCCTCTGGGAAAACAACCAGTGCTCTTAACTACTGACCTATTTTTCCAGCTCCTTAAATTTATTTTTAACATACGAGGTAATAGTTTTCATTATGGCATTTTCATACATATACGTCAATATACTCCAGTACAACAGGATCTTACACAAACATTGTGTGATCTGATTACAAGACTATGAAGCAAGAACTGGATTTCTGGGTTCAGTCGGGAGACAAGAACAATGTAGAAGGTCTGAGGCTAGTGGCACCTGCCTGTAATCTCAGCACTAGGGTTCTGTGAGTTCCAGGACAGCCTGGACTTCATAGCTAGTTCCATGCTATTCAGGGCTCCCTATCATGACCCCCTTCTTAAATACACACACGTGCCTGTAATTCCAGCACTAAGGAGGCTGGCAGAAGGATCAGGAGTTTAAGGTCATTCTTGGCTTTATAGTGAGTTTGAGCTACATGAGATCCTGTCTCAAAGGAAAGAAAGAGAAAAAGAGGAGAAAAGGAACAGGGTAGAGTCCAGAGGCTTCTGAGTAACCTTCCAAGGCAAGAATATAACTGTGTGGCTTTGTCATTGTGGAGCAAAACCATCTGTCATTTTTATAAAGCATGTAGACATGGCCATATAAACTGGCCTTGGATAAGGCAAATTTAGCATGAAGATTTTGAAGCTTGTAGCGAGTGCAACCAGATGGGAGTCAGGAGGCATGCTTCTTGCTGGTGTTAGAATCCAGAGTCCTTTCTCCATATCTCCAAAACATTGCCACTTCACACACAGATGTTTTGTGTTTGTAGCAAAAATTATCATAATTTCTGAAAACCTTTTTGAAAAAAATATTTATCTAAGGACTTTTCTGTTCATTAAGAACCTGGGATATGCTGACAACTCTGATTAATTTTGAGCTGTGTTACAGACATTTAGAAACTTCTCTCTTGTCTAAAAGTTCTCTGCTGGGTGAACTACTGTTTCCTCCAGGGTCATTGGGAAAAGACTGTGAACTAAACCTTTACTGTGGAAGCTGGTCCTGTACATGGACATTGTGGGTGCCTGGAACGACCTCTTCCAGCATGCTTCTACTCTGAGGGCAGAAGGACCACCAACAATCCTTTCCACGTCCCTCACGTACAGTTGTTAGATTCCACCAAGAAGAGCCAACTGTCCTGTTTCCCTGGTACAGTCCGGCCTTTATCTTCAGAGCGAGGCATTGTTAAATGTCCTTCCTCTCTGGCTCCTGATAGAGACCTGCGATTCCTTGTGATGAAGGGCTGTTTTGTCAAGGCTATGTGTGTTGGTTCTGCTGGGGCAGCTGCCACAGACTTTTTGATATTCTTCAGGGTTTGGTGGCTGGTGATGGTGGCAACGAGGTTTCTGCCTGACCAGTTCCATGGAATGGCTGGGTGTTTGCCCAATAGGCTTTGCTCCTCTCCTGGCTGTGGACCATCGAAACCCATTTCTGTGGTCTGAAGACTCTATACTTCCAAGGACATTTACCATTTCATCAATCATTTTAAAAAAATATTTAAATATTTATTTTATGTGTCTGAGTGTTTTGCCTGCATGTGTGTCTGTGCACCATGAGCTTGCCTAGTGCCCATGGAGGTTGGAAGACACCTTGGAGCTGAAGTTATAGATGGTTGGGAGCCATCATGTGGATGCTGTTAGGTCTGGAGAAGTCCCACAAAAGGTCATCATCTACATATGCAATCAGCAAGAATGTTTATGGGGGAGGGGTGTCCCTGAACCTATGTCCCTGTGCAGGGCACCATCTTTTACAGGTTCCTATCAGGAGGAGAGAGGAATAAGGAATATTAGGTAGAATGACAGGCCCAGCTGATGAGAGGAAAGACAGAAACACAGGATAGCTTCGGGAGGGCCTGGGTCAACACCCAATGGCCCAGAACTTTATTCAAAAGGGCTTTTTATAACAATGCCACAGGGTGAGACAAAAGATCTCCCCCTTGCTAGATACACTCAAGTGTAGACCTTTCCAAAGACCTAGTACCCAGGCCCTCTGTGGTCCAATCATCCCCTTATGCAGCCCTGCTGGTAAAGCAAGCTCAGATCTTACTAGGAAACCTCTGTGGGATCCCACAGTTTATTATCCTGAGAATGAAGGTACCAGCATGCTGGGGCTGTACATCCTACACAAAGGCAAAATGGCAACCTGGAGAGAGGCTTGTAGGGTCCTTTAGGAACAGTTAGATCATCTCAGATATGATTGGCTTTCGTGAGTGGCAATCATATTAGTATGTTCTAATTGACTGGGGCAGGTTAAGGTTACAATTTTTCCATTTTGGGGCAGGCCTGGACAAGTCCCAGGTTTTATCTTTCTTTGGTTATTGCCTTGAGCTGCCGTGGAGGGGCGGGGGTGCTGGCTCAGGCCTGGTATGTGCAGCTCCCGCCCTCCCCCCCCCATCCTGCTGCCCCGGGCCTTGGAGATTGATTGTCCTTTGTTCGTGGCTCCCTCAGAAACTGCCTGTCCAGTTCGAAGAGGCAGGAACTGAAGAAGCCTTTTAAAAAACTGAAGTTTTTTAGCTGAGTTATTAGGAGCCTGTCATGGTATTTACCTGGCCTTCTCAGGTGTCAGGAACCAAATCCAGGTCCTCTGCAGGGGCAACAGGTGCTCTTAACAGCTGAACCATCTCTCCAGCCCTTTATTCCATCTATTGTATGGTGTACATTTTCCACATTTAAAAAGCTCTGCCAGGTGGTGGTGGCGCACGCCTTTAATCCCAGCACTCGGGAGGCAGAGCCAGGCGGATCTCTGTGAGTTCGAGGCCAGCCTGGGCTACAGAGTGAGTTCCAGGAAAGGCACAAAGCTACATAGAGAAACCCTGTCTCAAAAAACCAAAAAAACCAAAAAAACCAAAAAAAAAAAAAAAAAAAAAAAGCTCTGACTAGTGACCTTTTTTTTTTTTTTTTTTTTTTGAGACAAAGTCTCTTGTGACCTCTATTGGCCTTGAACTTACTATGTAGCTGAGTGAGTGTGGCCCTGAGTTTCTAATCCTTCTGTGTCTACTTCCCTGAGTGCTGAGATTACAGGCCCGAGCCACCACGCCTAGCCTGTGTCTCTCTGGGGATGGAACTCAGCTCTGTGCATGCTAGGCAGGCACTCCACCAAATGAACTGTGTCCCCAGTCCTTAATGACGTATTATTTAGTTTCAGTGCTCTGTGGTTTATAGAAGAATGGGATGTGTTGCAAAGGATGCTGTCTTAGTGTCAATGACAAACATCTCCTTGAGTTCTGCCATAACAAAATGCCACAGACTGGGTGGTTAAGTAGCAAAACGTGCTTTTTATAATCTAGAGTCTAAAATATAAAATCAAGCTTCCACATGTGATTCTGTTTCCAGTGAGGACCCCTTTCCTGGTTCACAAATGGCCTTTCCTCGCAATGTGTTCTGGAGGTCTCTTTCTCTCTCTCTCTGTCTCTCTCTGTCTCTCTCTCTCTGTCTTTGTCTCTCTCTGTCTCTCTCTCTGTCTGTCTCTCTCTCTCTCTCTGTCTCTCTCTCTCTCTCTGTGTGTAGTAAGGTTTTATAAAGTTTCTAATCCTTCATGAATACAGCCATGGTGGAGGTAAAGGTGTGCAACACGTGAATTTTGGGGACATGCAATCAATCTCTTTGACCATGTAGTTCTGTGTCTGAAATCATAGGATACAAACAAAACAGGAACTGAGGATGGCTGGGATCAATATTGCTGGACACTTAGGTCCCTTTTATCCTCTTTAAAATTCTACCTGGTTTTTCAAAAGGATATTGTGTAAATCAGGGCTTTCTGCTAGAGAAGATGAGGTATTTGTAATGCTTGTCTTTTTTTTTTTAAAATAACTTATTTTAATGGTGTTTTGCCTGTATGTATGTCTGTGTGAGGGTGTTGGATCTTGGAGTTACAGACAGTTGTGAACTACCATGTGGGTGCTGGGAATTGAACCTGGGTCCTCTGGAAGAGCAGCCAGTGCTCTTAACTGTGAGCCACCTCTCCAGCCCCTCCTGACGACCTTGTATAAACCCGCATCACTGCTCACTTCCAGAGTGGCCTTTGCTCTCCCGTCTTACCAGTCCCTTTCTTATGAACTTGGAATTCCTCCTCTCATTATGCTTAAAAAAGAGTTTATTAAAAAAATTGCTGGGCAGTGGTGGCACTTGAATTTAACCCCAGCACTCAGGAGGCAGAGGCAGGCAGATCTCTGTGAGTTCCAGGCCAGCCTGGTCTATAGAGCGAGGTCCAGGCAGCCAGGACTGTTACACAGAGAAACCCTGTCCAAAAAACCAAAAATTATGTTTGTTTATTTATTTTTTGTTCATGGCATCCATGTGGACACCAGAGGACAACTTGCAGAAATTCTCCTGTCTACCATGTGGGTTCTGAGATTAAGCTCAGTTGTCAGGATTGGAGACACTCTTGTCCACACTCATTCCAATATAAAAAAGAAAATGATGTATTTATTTTTTATGTATACAGTGTTCTTTCTGCATGTATGCCTCTAGGCCAGAAGAGGGCGCCAGATCTCATCACAGATGGTTGTGAGCCACCATGTGGGTGCTGGGAATTGAACTCAGGTCCTCTGGAAGAGCAGCCAGTGCTCTTAACCTCTGAGCCATCTCCCCAGCCCTCATTCTACTTTTTAAGTCAGAAGAAAACTTAATAACATTCAATTTATTAGGCTACACCATGTTATCTTTTCTGTTTAATCATTTTATTACAGTGTGCCTGTGATTACTGTGACAAATTCTACTGCTACAATTTCCAACATATATCTTGAATTTGATTTTTTAAATTTTTTATTTTGGTCTGTGGCAGGTTACTCCAAATTCATCCTTAGAAGGATGTGAATATGGAGTGCTTTCTTTCTACTCAAGTCTTAAAGAAAATCTGCGAGCTCTTACCTGGTTATGCATGAGTCTGGGGAGTGTGTGGGGGTGGGTGGGGGTGGGTGGGGGTGGGGAGGTGGGGGGAAGGGAAGCTGAGCGTGTGAGTTAGAGTTGACAGGGGAGCACTGGACCGGGAGCCACACTCGAGCATTCTAACATTGTCCCCATGTTACCAACACTGTGTTGCTGCTTGGTGGTGGAGACTTTTTGCAGTTTTTAAATTATGATAAAAGCAAGAACAAAGGCCCAGGTATATCTGCTTTGAAAGGATTAGTCAAGTGCTAATAAGGGGTGAACACTAAGCCCTGTCTCTAATGGATTCTGCTCTGCAATTGAGGTTAACTCACTACCGTTGACCAGCCAAGATGTCTGCTTTTTTTTTAAAAAAAAAACTTAATTTTTATTTTTATTTTATTTTATTTTAATTAAAATTTTTGTTTTTTGTTTTTTGTTTTTCAAGACAGGGTTTCTCTGTAGCTTTGGAGGCTGTCCTGGACTAGCTCTGTAGACCAGGCTGGCCTCGAACTCATAGAGATCCGCCTGCCTCTGCCTCCTGAGTGCTGGGATTACAGGCATGTGCCATTACCACCCACTTTAATTTTTATTTTTTATTTCATTTTGTGCTGGTTAGCTTTTCTTTCTTTTTTTTTTTTTTTTGGTCAAGTTGAAGCAATCTAGAGTCATCTGCAAAGAGAGAACCTCAACTGAGGAGGTCTCTGTAAGCAAGTATGTGGAAACATTACCTAGATTTGATAGTTAGCTGTAGGAGGGCCCTGCCCCTTGTGTGAAAATGGGCTGAGCAAGCCATGGAGGCCTTCCCGAGTGGTCCCTGCCTCTGCCCCTGCTTCAGCTCTTGCCTGGGCTTCCCGTAGTGATAGGCCATGATTAGAACACATAAACTAAATATGCTCTCATACACTCTTTCCTTCCAAAGCTGTTTTTGGCCAGCATGTTTTAATACAGCAACAGAGAAGCAAAGTGGGACACATTTACTTATGGTGAGTGTGCACTTGCCACAGTAGACATGTGGAGGTCAGAAGACATCTTGTGGGAGATGTCTTCTCCTTCCACCACCTGGGTCCAGGGGACCACACTCAGATTGTCGGCCAGTGCCATTACCCAGATGACGAGCCATCTCACGGGTTTCTTTTATTTTCTTCCTTTCTTCTTTTTTTGAGATAGGGTCTGGCTATATAGCTGAGGCTGGCTCAAATTCTTTCTTTCTTTTTTTGAGTCAGGGTTTCTCTGTGTAGCCCTGGCTGTCCTGAAACTTGCTCTGTAGAGCAGGAAGGTCAGATATCCACCTGCCTCTGCCTCCCAAATGCTGGGATTAAAGGCGTGCTCCACCACTGCGGGGCTCTAGCTCAAATTCTTGATCTTCCTCCTCAGCCTCCTGAGTGCTGGGACGATAGGGGTGAACCATGATAGGTGAACCGTACCTGGTTCAAACTGGGCTCTGCACTGGCCCCACCTCAGCCAGAATCTCTAGTCTCTCCTCCCCAAGTCCTGCTCGTCCCCACCGTCTCATCCTGACAGCAGTCACAGCTATCCCAGGCACCTTACAGCAGTCACAGATGTCGTCCCAGGCACCTTAGGACTCTTAGGTCGTGAGAGTTGTTCCTGAGGCAACAGCAGAGACTTGGGTGCTTCCAGGGTGAGGTCTTTTGCATCTCCCTACCTGGGTATTTATTTATATTCATTGTTTTGTTTTGTGTAGGAAGTTGAGCTGGGCGTGGTGGTGCACGTCTGTAGTTCCAGCACTAGGTTAACTGGAGGCAGGAGGATCAGGAGTTTAAGGTCATTCTCAGGTATACAGTAAGCTTGAGGCCAGCCTTCCCTACATGCTACTCTGTATTTAAAAAAAAAAAAAAAAAAAAAAAGCTGCTGCTGGTGGCCCACGCCTTTAATCCCAGCACTCAGGAGGATCTCTGTGAGTGGGAGGCTAGCCTGGTCTACAAAGCGAGTTCTAGCACAGCTGAGGCTACACAGAGACACCCTGTCTGAAAAACAAAAACAAGAACAGAGCAAAAGCCAGTATTCCTGGTTGAGGGAAGAGGGAAGTGCAGAGGATAGAGTACATGTACGAGTGTTCTCAGGTTCGAGCCCAGAAGAGGTGTACAACATGTATGCCCATGCTGCACCGGTGAGGACTTGTCTGTCTTCTTCTAAATGCAAAGGGGCTGGGAAATGTAATCTGTAGGATGGCTGCTGCCTGCCCAGCTATAACACTGTCATATGGCCAGGTAGAGAGAATGGTTTTGGGGGCGCAATCAATTATCTTTGATTCACTGAGTCTGTATGATTTTACTTTATTTGGAATCAGGTGATTTTGATATGGCTCAGCCATCCTGGTCCTGCATGGAGGATGGAGGGCTTAAGTGGTGTCGGGTCTTGCATCCAGGAGAATATTTAGGGTCCTGCCTCACCCATGATGGTGTCAGTAAAATTGCTATAAGATTGATAGGAAAAATCATGTAAATGCTTGAGGAATTATTGGATATACTAATCTCCTTCTGTATGCAGGTTCCACATCTGTGGATTCAACAGATAGTGCGGAAGCCATTTGACAAAGTATTTGTACTAACCTACATAGACTTTTCCCTTATTGTTTCTGAAATAATACAGCATAACAACTCATGTAGCATTTATATTATGTTATGTATTATAAGTAGTCTAGAGGTGATTTAAGAACACAGGTTGGGGCCTGGAGAGATGGCTCAATGGTTAAGAGCACTGGCTGCTCTTCCAGTGAACCTGGGTTCAATTCCCAGCACCCACATGGCTTCTCACAACTCTCTTGAACTCCAGATCCAAGGGATCTGGTGCATTATTCTGGTCTCCAGGGGCACCAGGCACATACGTGGTACACAGACGCGTCTGCATCCATCCCTACACACATAAAATAAAAATAAACCTTACAAAAATGAACCCAGGTGGATGTGTGTGGGTTATATGCAAGCCCTTTTATTTTAAAATATATTTTTACTCTTTGAGAATTATGTACAATATAATGCAATCATATCCATCCCCCAATTCCTACCAGATCCCAATTTCATGTCCTCAATAAAAAACAAAACAAAACAAAACAAAACAAAACAAAAGACAAACAAAAAAACCCCAACAATCCAGAGTCCAATTTTCTGCTACCCATATACCCATGGGTACAGGGCCATCCACTGGATGGTGGTCAAACTACCAGAGGCCACACTCCTAAAGAAAACTGTCTTTGCCTCCCCCAGAAACCTTCAATTATCAATAGCTCCCCAACTAGGGGTGGGTTTATTATACTTTTAATTGAGGCAGAGTCCCATGTATCGCAGGCTGGACTCAGTCTCCCTGTGTAGCCAAGGAGGAGACTGAACTTCATGCTCTAGCTCCCAAGTCCTGGACAACACGTGTGGGCCGCCCACTTTATATGGCAGTGGGGCTGGACACGGGAGCTTCTCACTTGCTGTGCTAGTCCTTTCCTGGCTGAGCCACGTGCCGAGCCGCTGTTCATTATAAGGGACTTGGGTATCTCAGGATTTGGGGAGGTCTAAGAACCAATCCTCCGTAGATGTGTAGGGATGGACAGACTGTACGTGGGAGGACAGACTCACAGAGCCGATACTCAGAGCATCAACATTGTTCCTAGGTAGCCGAGGTCTTCGATTCCAGCTATTTGGGGATTTGGTTGTGATTTGTTTTGTGTGTTTTTGTGTAAGGAAAGTCTTCCGACCCTTTCTTGCTGCAGATGAAAGTTGTTCTTTTCCACAGCATTCAGCGGTGTCTTGCAGACCGACTGGAACCAACCGATCAAACCCGGTTCTCTCTCACCAGCCAGTGTTCCGGCAGCGTGGCTGTTCTTCAGGCATAACAGATGTGCCTGTGTGCCTTTGTACTTTCTGTTTCTTATGCCTGGCACAAGCTGCCATTCCAGGATTAAGTTTACCCCGCCCCTAAGAGTCATACCAGGTAACGCCAGGGACGACTGTGGACACTAAGTACTTGTTCTTCTGGTGTACTTTACCCCTGCAGTGTCGCAGCTGATGCGAGGTAGGTCCTGCTATTTTCCCCATTTTACTGTTGAAGACATGGGAACTCACCCAGGAAACAGCGAAGGTGGGCTCCTGACTCAGGTTGCACCAGGCTTCTCCACCCCTAAGCCCGGCCCTGCAGCAGATCTCTCCTTTTCTGTGCTTTGCTAGCCAAACTAGGTCAAAGGTAGTTAGTTTCCATCTTTGCCATCTGCTTGTGAGAACACTGAACAATATTAGTAATTGTTAATAATTTCTCGACGGCCAACTTGACTATAATCTTTATTTGTTTGGCCCAGCACTAATGTAGGTGTTGCTGTGAGGTAACTGTAAATTCCGAGGACTTCTACAATGCATGGATTTTTGGGGAAAGGGAGTGAGGGCCACTGATCTTCTGGAAGGGACTGACTTAATCTGCCTTAAAAGCAGAACTGGAGTTTCCATGAGGTCTGCAGCTTCCAGCCTGCCATCTGCCCTATGGATTTTGGACCTGCTTAGCTGAGCCACAGTTACGTAAGCCAAGTCCTTGCAATAAATCTCTCTTCCAGTCGGGTAAATCTGTCTGGCAAAATCCTGGCTGATGCAGTTTGTTACGGCTGGCTCCTAATTGGTCAGTGTCTTCCCATTTCCCTCATACCAAGTCCACCCTTGACTTTCTCCAGCATACATTTAAGAATCTTTCAGAATTCCCAAAGTTTTCGATGTGGCACACTTTGAAATGTGTGCATTTCAAATGAAGGCATTTCTTACATAATCTGCAAAACTTTGGACTGACTCTCATTGAAGCGTAAGTGGATTTATTAGGAAAATAAAGAAGCCTATGCCGCAGAACTGTTCTTTCTATTCGAACATTTTTTTCTTCTTTTTAAAAATAGCCCCCCTCCCCACTCCCACATACATTTTCTCTATGTAGTCCTGGCTGTCCTAGAACTTGCTCTGTAGACCAGGCTAGCCTCAAACTCAGAGATCTGCCTGCCTTTGCCTCCCAGGTGCTGGGATCAAAGGTGTGTGCCACCACTGCCTTGTATCACGAATCTTAAAAGTTCTTATTAATAAAAACAAACCTGGAAGCCAGGTATTGGAGTGAATGTTGGAAGATCAGAGAAGCAGAACAAGCCATAGCCAACTCACCTTGCCAATTCCTCAGACTGGAAGCCTCTGAGTCCTCATCCAGAATGAATCTCAGCTGAACTGTTGCTCAAAAGCCTAAAAGTTTAACCAGGCTCTAGTTCCTGTTCCTCAAACCTTATATACCTTTCTGCTTTCTGCCATCACTTCCTGGGATTAAAGGCATGAGTCACCATGCTTGGCTGTTTCCAGTGTGGCTTTGAACTCACAGAGATCCAGATTGATCTCTGCCTCTGGAATGCTAGGATTAAAGGTGTGAGTGCCACCATTTTCTGGCCTCTATATCTGTCTAGTGGCTGTTCTGTTCTCTGACTCCAGATAAGTTTATTAGGGTGCACAATATTTTGGGAAACACAATATCACCACACTGCCTGGCCTTAAAAGTATTTTTTTATACAGTATATTTGGTCATGTTTTTCTTCCCCTCAGTCCTCTCAGATGCTTCCTACTTCCCTACCCTCCAACTTTATGTTCTTTCTCTTTCTTTCAAAGCAAAAATAAACAAACTTCCCCCCAAAAAACACACAAAAAATTAAAACCAAATAAGCAAAAGACTAATAAGACAAGAAAATACCATACAAAACAAAAAATCCACAAAAATGCAATTGAGTTTGTTCTGTGTTGGCCCACTACTCCTAGAGTGTGGTTGATACACCCAGGGACACTCCATCAGATTAAACATATTTTCAATATTATGCTTTAGTGAAATTACTTTACAATATAGTTCCAAAGCCTGCCTCATCCAGTTGGATTATACTCTTATCAAGGATGAAGAGACCTATCATTCTGTTGATCATTAATACTTAAAATGAATGAGTGAAGGAGAGAGTCTGTGTTTTGCACACAAATGACTAACCACAAACACTGACGTGCGAACACCTGTCTGATGTATGACATGGGTAACTGGGTCATATGGAAGAGGACCCTCCTTACTAATTTCCATAGTGGCTAGACTAGTTTACATTGCCACCAGCTGTGTATAAGCATTCCCTTTGTTCTGTACTTTCTTGCCATTTTTTCTTTTAGATTTATTTTATATTATATGTGTGAGAACATTGGTTCTCTCCTTTCATTTTACAAGGGTTCCAGGGTTCCAACTCAGATCATCGGGGTTGTGTATCAAGCTCCTTTACCTGATGAACCATCTCAATGGCCCATCAGTGAGATTTCTAATCTACCATTTCACCCAGAAGTCACTACACTATCCAGAGCAGGGGCTATTTTAATTGAGGAGTCTTGACTTCTGCAAGCGGAGGTGGCCTGGCTATCGATATGTCTGTTTAGAAAGTTTCTTTCCCCAGAAGCAGAACAGATAAGGTCATAGACAGTGATTTTCACCATGAAGAAAGGCTTAAGTTCTCCAGCAGTGGACTACCTTTCTCCTTCAGTCCAAAGGTGGGAGAAACTCCTGTACAGAGCTCACTCAGTGATGGCCGAGGACGGAGATGGATGGCTGTGTCATGTCACAGCACCCATCCCCATCCCCCCCCAATCCCCTGGCTCTCACATCCTTCCTGCTCCCTCTTCCCCAATGTCCCCGAGCCTTGATAGGAGGACACTGATGTTCTGTTGAGGGCTGAGCACCCAGCACTCCCACATTTGAGTCTGTGGATTAACTGCTGCCTACTGGAAAACTAAACTTCTCTGACCAACGTTGAGACCAGTGCTGTCTAAAGTTAGGATCACAATTATTTAGAAATCAGTTTGACATTTAGCAAAACAACAGTAGTAGGTGCCCCACTCGGGCCTGTGACCTTCCAGCCACGGCTTCTAGACCACATTGCAGAACTAGGCGTGGATTTCCTCTTGTAGTTGGAGAGCAGTTCATTGTCCCCATAACTTTTGGTCTACGGTTGCATCATTGGGCACACGCCGGCCGGCAGTCACTATTGTAGCCTTGCCGAGTGCCCTGCCGGAGTGGACCATTGATGTCTTTTCTTCCTCAGCCGCCTGCACAGAACCTCAGTGCTATGGAAGCTAGCTGTCAGGGAAGAAATGCCCAGATCAGTTCCAGAATGACTTTTTTCCTTCTTTAAAGATGTGGGTCTCAGGTACCCAAAGCTGACCTTGAACTCCCTATGTAGCCAAGCTTGACCATGAACTTTTGACTCTCCTGTTTCTGTTCCTGGAGTGTTCCAGCTACAGGCCTGTATTATCGTGGCTGGTTTATGTGGTATTGGAGTCCTATACAAGGCTTTGTGTATGCTAGGCAAATACTCTACCAGTTGAACCAGCTGTCCAGCCCTCTGCTTAAGGTGAAATTCCCGTAACACTCAGGGGCAGCCGATCACCCACAATCCTTTTCATTTTCAATTTAGAGTGAAAGTTCTGAGTCCAGGGAAGAGTCGCATTTCATCTCTCAAGTGTTACGACTTCATCTTATCCCTGGACTAACTACTTTTTAGATCATTTATTTCTTTAGATAAAATGGGGCTGTTTTTTGGTTGTGTTTAGAAGCAGGGTCTCATGTAGCCCAGGCTGGCTTTGAATTCATTCCCCTGTGTAGCTCAGGCTGGCCTTGAGCTCCTGATCCTCCTGCCTCTATCTCCCAAGTGCTGGGGTGATAGGAATCCTGGGCTCAAACGTACCTTAAAACATCCAGACTTTTCTAAGTGTCTAGAGAAAAAACACTCCTTTGAGAACTCCAAGTGCTTATGAACCTATACGATTCCAAATTCGCATTTCCCCTGACAGCTCCCCAGGGTTAGAATGGAGGTATCATTTTAGTTGAGCTTATGAACCCATGTCTGAGTCCATTTTCCAACTCTGTCTGTACACACTAGATGTCACTGTCTACCCGGTGAATCACGGAGCTCAGCATTGTGAGTTAATTAGGCAGGAAAGCTGTTTGGGAAATGGTTCAGAGGCGGCTGCAAAAACATATTTTCAATTACTTCCAAATAGAATGTTTTCCCCGACAGTTTGCAAAGAAGCATTCATTATTTCTCTGGGAAAAAGAAACCCTTCAAAAGCCATTGCCGCAAAGAGGAGTAAAGTTGGTGACAGCCTTTTTCCTCCTTGCCTGAGGCCTGGGAGGACAGGCCGGGGTGTGAGTGGAAAGGAGGTGTGCCCTCCAGGTTTCCTCGGCTGCAGGGGAGTGCTGCCACCCGGGACTCTCACCGACACCCCAAAGGGGACCCCCTCAAGAATGAAGGAAGCTTCTGGGACTCCGTTTCTTTTTCTCCATTTAGCCGGCATTTTCCATCAGGGAAGCTGTGTGTGGATCTGCTAATTGGATGGCAAAGGAGAAAGAAGCCGGAAGCATGACCCTTTCGGAGAGGACATTCCTTACCTGCAGGATTTTGATGACAAAAACAATAAGTGTTTCACGGATGACGACCCTGCTCTCTTTATTTCAGACGCAGACAGAAGGGACTTCAAACGAACTTAAATTGAATCTCACCTCCAGTGTTATCAAGAGAGCCGGCTTGTGGCTCGGCTTGTTAGAGGTCTCTAGGCTAACTAGGCCTATTACAAGGATTGTATAGCAAAGGCAAGCTCCAGTAATTTTGAGGTCTGCTCTGTAGCTCTGTGTGTGTGTGTGTGTGTGTGTGTGTGTGTGTGTGTGTGTGTGTGTCTATTTATCTATCTTTTTTTGGGGGCCAGGGTCTCATGTAGCCTATGCTGGCCTCAAATTAGTTATGCAGCCAAGCATGACCTTGAACTAATTTTTCTGCCTCCACCTCTTAAGTAAGAGACTCTAGGTGTGCATCACCATACTGAGACTTTTTTTTTTTTAAAAGATTTATTTATTACATATACAGTGTTCTGCCTGCAGGCCAGATGAGGGAACCAGATCTAACTACAGATGGTTGTGAGCCACCACGTGGGTGCTGGGAATTGAACTCAGGACCTCTGGAAGAGCAGCCACTGCTCTTAACCTCTGAGCCATCTCTCCAGTTCCCTGAGATTTTTTTTTAAAAATAAATTTAAAGTTTCATTTTGTGTCCCAGAATAATGGCTAGGAGTTTACTTTGTATCATGGACTGATTTTTTTGTTTTTGGAGACAGAGTTTATCAGTGTAGCTTTGCACCTTTCCTGGAACTCACTTTGTAGACCAGGCTGTCCTCGAACTCACAGAGATCCACCTGCCTCTGCTTCCCGAGTGCTGGGATTAAAAGTGTATGCTACCACACTAGGCTCATGAGTAATTATTTTCTTTTTTCCTATCCCTTCTTCCCCCCGATCCTCCTTTTGTTTGTCTTTTGAAAAATTTATTAATTTTATGTACATTGGTGTTTTGCCTGCATGTATGTTTGTGCGAGGGTGTTGGGTCCTCTGGAACTGTAGTTACAGACAGTTGTGGGCTGCCATGTGGTTGCTGGGAATTGAACTCAGGACTTCTAGAAAAGCAGCCACTGCTCTTAACCACTGTGCTACCTCTCCAGGCCTTGTTTGTCTTTTTTGAGACAGGGTCTCCCTATGTAGCTGTGGCTGGCTTTTGCTCACTGTATAAACTAGGCTGTCCTCAAACTCGTGAAGATCCTCCTGCCTTTATCTTATACTGCTGCAATTACTGGAGTGAGCTGCCAGGCCTGGGTCTGATTAGCTCTTTAGGATAAAGACTGTAGGAAATTATGCCTTTTTCTTTTCTTCTTTTCTCCTCCCCCCTCCTCTTTCATTTGATTTTTTTTATAAAGATTTATTTATTTATTATGTATATAGAAGAGGGTTTTAAGGATGGAATTTATTAATCTCTGCCTTGTTCTTTGCCCCAAGGCTTATTTATTTATTTATTTGTAGCTGAGGATCGAACCCAGGGCCTTGTGCTTGCTAGGCAAGCGTTCTACCACTGAGCTAAATCCCCAACCCGGGCTTATTTATTAATTTATTATTTATTGGGGGGGGGGGCACCACACATATACACACACTTTTCCAAACTCCTCCATGATAAAGATAAGGAGGAGCTGGGAGGAGCTGGGAGAGGGGAAAAGCAGGGTCAGAACATATTGTCTGAAAACCAAACCAAAGTTTGTCCTTTGACAACTAGTATTTTTTTAAAAGATTTATTTATTATATATACAGCATGTATGCCTGCAGGCCAGAAGAGGGCACCAGATCTCATGACAGATGGTTGTGAGCCACCATGTGGTTGCTGGGAATTGAACTCAGGACCTCTGGAAGAGCAGACAGCGCCCTTAACCCCTGAGCCATCTCTCCAGCCCTTGTTTGATTTTTTTTGAGACCGGTTTCTTTGTGTAGCCTTGGCTGGAATTAGCTCTGGAAACCAGGCTGGCTTTGAACTCACAGAGATCTGCTTGCCTCTGCTTCCTGAGCGCTGAGATTAAAGGTGTGCGCCACCGCTGCCATCTTGTCTTCTTTTTGTCTTAAGGACAGCTTGCATGTCATCTACCAGCAGCACAAGACATTCCCAGGTCTTTGCACTGCCTTGGAACTCTTTTAGTAGTGACTTTGGGTAGGTTAGGAGTCTTCCTTGTGGGAAACAGATTTGTGTAACCCCAGCCTTGAGATAAATGCCTTAGCGACTTAGTGCAGGAGTTTTTATATTAGATCACAGGAAGAGTAAATACACGATAAAAAGTAACAGCATTATCTCTGGCTCTGCGTTTACTACACTGGCGATACCTTAGTTTTAATTACCATTATAAATACTTCATAGTCTACTAATAAATGTCTTGCAGTATATTCAGAAAAATACAATAAACTCTGTCAGGTGGGAATTCACTGGAGTTCTTGGCTTCAGAATCTCTGCCAGAAAGAAGGATAAAACTGCCTTTTTTGCAGGTGAGAATTATTGGGAAGACTGATAAGCGAGTGAGTTGTGGCTAGGGTCTATAATCATTATTGCCACCAGGACAGAATGTGGAGAATAAGCCTGCATGTTAATGTGTTGCAGACATGAGGTCATGCCAAAGCTTACCAAGAGCTGTAGACACAGCGCTTAGTGGAAAGACCGAGGCTATGTAAGTTAGATTTTGCTTTTGAAGGGAGGGAATTTAAGATATTGTTTTTAGTAGAGTGAGCAAAACTGGCACAAAAATATTCAAATTGGGAGACTGAACAGGTTTGGCAGCTGGGTATGGTGGTATACATCTGTAATCCTGGAATTTAGGAGGCTGAGGTAGGATTTTGAGTTTAGGCCAATCTACAGAGAATGGCTGTCTTCAGATAAAAAGCCAGGGCTCTGGGTTATAATCTTTATTCATGCTGACTTGAGAGAGATACTACTGGATTTATTATTATTTTATTTTGTTTGTCTTTTTCAAGCCGGAGTCTTGTGTAGCCCACATTGGCCTTGAACTCCCTATGTAGTCCAAGCTCTTCTATGGGTTCCAGACACAAAGCCGGTCCTGTGGAGAACTTCTGTACTGGTTTTTGCTGGTGGCTAGGTCCAGAGTGTGGGTTAAGCATCTGATTGTGAGGATACTCTGATTCCGCCAGCTGGGCTGAAAAAGGATCTGGGGTCTCCACCGCTAATGCAGTCTTACATCTCCCAGAAAAGGTGGCCTCTGCCACCCAGCCCTGGCTCTGATGTATGCTCACACTTCTGGCTAGCTGGGATACATAGTTTGACCCATTTGTTTTGAGTCTTATCATTAGGAAGGACAAGGAGTGTGTGGGCAGCATCTTCAATGTTCGTCCTGTTCCTTAGGACAATAGTCACTGCTTAAATCTTCCTACCCCATGACCTGAAGAAGAGAAAAATTAGAAGATTTTATAGCTACACTTGCAAAATAACCTTTTCTTTAACTTAAAAAATTATATTAAGCCAGGCAGTGATGGTACACATCTTAAATCCCAGCACTTAGGAGGCAGAGACAGGCAGATCTCTGAGTTTGAGGCCAGCCTGGTATACAGAATGAGTTCCAGGACAGCCAGGGCTACACAGAGAAACCCTGTCTCAAAAAATAAAAACAAAAACAAAAATACATTAATTTATGTGCATGTATTGTGTGGATCATATGTGTGTGGAGATCAGAAGACGCTTGCAGGAATTGATTCCTTTAATCCAATGAGTCCCGGGGATGGAATTCAGGTTGTCAGGCTTGGTAGCAGATGCCTTTGCCCAAGGAGTGCTCTTACCAGCCTACGAAATAACATTTCCTGAAAACATATCAGTTTTCTGGCAGAGCGGTTGCCTTTATTCTGTCCTAGATGCAACTGCCTCCCAACGACTGGTGAGGGACCCTTTACACAAGTTTGTAAAATGCTTGGAGAAGCTTCTAGATGCGAAGACACTGTGCAAGCATAAGGCACTGTGATCACTTGTTTGGGAGTTTGTGTTTTGTTACTAAGCACTCTCCCTGGTGACACTCGGATCAGCACGGTTTATTATAAGCATGGCCATATGTGACTTCTCATAGCTCTGTTACTGGCCTGTGGAGGGTCTGAGCCTTACTTTCCAGATCAGAACAAAAGCATCCATAAAAGTATAATGAAACAGCCACAGAGGCATGGGGGATTGGAGTGTTCATCTTCCCCTACCAACGGTGATGAATCTAACACCCTTATCCATCAGAGCTTCCAGACAAAAGCCACAAATCTTTTGTTTTGTTTTGCTTTGTTCCACATATTGGCACTGTGACAAGTTCATATTATACTCTGTCTAGCATCTCTCTTGCAACCTCACCAAGTCCCAGCAAGTTCACAAAAAGGGCCGAGGCCAAAAACCCTGGCATGCTGGGTGATCGTTTATTTATGTGCTTACCTTGTTCCATGTCTGCCTGCACCAAGGGCCTTTCCAGAAGAACTTCATAAAACGTAATGTTAAGTGACATCCATCACACGTCCTGCTTCTTTTTCCATTTCCTGCTTCTTTAATAGATCCCTCCAGAGGGTGGGGAAGAGAGCAGTCTCTCCCAGACAATCCGATTACCACACTCTCTCCAAGCCCATCAACAATTGTTTTCCTGTGGAGTGAGTGAAATGTAGCTTTGAAAAGATGACATGGGTGTTGTTTGTAGATGTCTGTACCAATATTTGCCTGCCATTTTCCTTGACCCCACATCATTATGAGCCCTTTCCACCATCTGGGAGTCTCCTGAAGGACTCGAGGAAGGAGGCAGGGGACATAATAGCCATGTGCTATTATGTGCTTAGCATCATCGCTCAGGAAATTTCGAGCACTTACCAACATAAACGTCCTCTAGTCCTCTGATACAAATCATGGGAAGTGCTGGGGTTCATGGTGATTTACTCCCCATAAATTCTAATCAGGGTGGACAGATGCATTATGGGAAGAAAAGGTCTCTGTATAGAGGTGCACTTGGGGTTTCTGTGTGGGGGAGTAGTTTAGTCTTCACGCCTGCCCCTCTTCATCTGTGCCTCGCCCTTGCCCTCCTCTTCCCCCCTCTTCCCCCCTCGGTCTCATCCTGCTCCTTTAATCCTGCATTGCTTTGAAGAAATACAAATTGTTCCCAAGCTGATTCTTTCAATCCTTCACTCTGCTGGCAGGTGACTTCCGTTTTCAGATGTGTGACCATGTGGTCTTTGAAGTGTGTTTTGAGGGGGGTCTCCATTACAAACCCTTCCTCAGGTTTGGCCATATCCGTGCCCAGATTTACTACAAGTTGAGGGGAGAGCTGATCTGAAGGCAGAGGAAGAGGAGCGTCAGGGCTCAGCGGAGTCTCTCAGGAAGCTTATCTTGCTTCCTTCTTCCCCTTCAACCCTTCGGTCCTCTTTGCTGCTCCCATGATTTTACACACACATCTTCATCATTGCATTGACCATCGAAAACTAGCTTTCTGTGTTGCTTGTTGTTACTCGGGTGGTTATTAGTCATTGTTAAAGCTTGGTGGACAGACTAAAAGTAAATGTTTCAATTGCAGTGCAAGGCCAAGCTTAGCACAATGCTGTTACAATGATTCCTAACTTAGCATTTCAGTTTCTTTACTTCATTTCTTGTTTGATTAGCTTGAACAGATAGAAACCAATATTGGTGAAGAATTCCCTAGTGGGAAGCTAGTTGATAGAAAAATCACTGACTGCAGGGCTGGAATTGTGGCTCAAAGGTAGAGTGCTTGCCTGGAATGAGAGAAGTCCTGGGTTCCATTCCTACCTTGTGTGGCGTGGGGATGGGGATAAGGGGTCAGTAATCAGTGAGGACAGTTTGAGCCTTGGTTTTTTAGAGAGAACGCACTTGTTCACTGCAGACATTGGAAGGCAAATGGTTAATCAATCCAGGAGAGATCAATGGGCCTAGGAAGTAATGATCATTTTCTCTGTCCTCTTTAATGCTAAGATCTCTCTCCTCTCCTCCATTCTTTCTCTTTTTGAGACAGGGTCTCACTGTGTAGACTTGGTTGGCTTGGAACATGCCATATAGATCAGTGTAGTTAGATTTTCCTGCCTGGCCCAGTCAGGACAAATCTCTCTTACCCGCCAGTCCCACAGTTGCTCAGACCCAACCAAGAAAGCACACAGAAACTTATATTGCTTATAAACTGTATGGCCGTGGCAGGCTGTTTGTTATCTACCTTTTCTATCTTAAATTAACCCATTTCTGTTAATCTATACTTTGCCACATGGCGTGTGGCTTACCAGTGTCTTTTTCAATGCCCATCCTCCTCTCTGAACCTTCCTTAAAAAAAAAAAAAAAAAGGGGAAGTGCTGTGGATATCGCTCTGTGTAAATAAAGTTCTGATTGGCCAGTGGCCAGGCAGGAAGTATAGGCGGGACAAGAGAGAAGAGAATTCTGGGAAGTAGAAGGCTGGGGAGACACCGCCAGCCGCGGCCATGAGAAGCAACATGTAAAGACACTGGTAAGCCACACGCCATGTGGCAAAGTATAGATTAACAGAAATGGGTTAATTTAAGATAGAAAAGGTAGATAACAAGCAGCCTGCCACGGCCATACAGTTTATAAGCAATATAAGTTTCTGTGTGCTTTCTTGGTTGGGTCTGAGCAACTGTGGGACTGGCAGGTAAGAGAGATTTGTCCTGACTGTGGGCCAGGCAGGAAAACTCTAACTACAGATCAGGCTGGCTTTGAACTCATGGAGATGCATTTTTTTTAAACCTATTATTTTGTTTGTTTTGTCAAATACAAACACCAATACTGTATGAAGAGCCACCCGTTGGTTGCTTTTTTTCTTTCTTTCTTTTTTTAATCTTAAAGGGATGCATCTGCTTCTGCTGGGATTAAAGGTGTACATCACCATGCCTGGCCAGAAGACTCCCCCTTTCTTTCTCTTCCTTCCTTCATCCCTTCCTTCCTCCCTCCCTCCCTCCCTCCCCTCCTTTTTTCTTTCTTTCTTTCTTTCTTTCTTTCTTTCTTTCTTTCTTTCTTTCTTTCTTTCTTTCTTTCTTTTCTTCTTCTTCTTCTTCTTCTTCTTCTTCTTCTTCTTCTTCTTCTTCTTCTTTTTTTGGTTTTTCGAGACAGGGTTTCTCTGTGTAGCTTTGCACCTTTTCTGGAACTCACTTTGGAGACCAGGCTGGCCTGAAACTCACAAAGACCTGCCTGCCTCTGCCTCCCGAGTGCTGGGTTTAAAGGCGTGCACCACCACGACCTGGCCCAGACTCCCCCTTTTTTAAGTATGGCTTCCAGGACAGAAAGAAGGGAATGGAGGTAGAGAGTGAAGGGTTTGCACGTATATTGCTTGTGGCTGATGCCCTTAATTGAGTTAGATATTTATATGCATGACTGGATGAACTCACTTTTAATTTTATGAAGGAAGAAGCATCACTTTAATTTACCAACAAGGAAGGTGAAGCTTCCTATTTGCCATGTTCAAGTCACAAGTCTGGAGAAGTCACAAATGGAACTCAAGTCAGAACATCAGTGTCCCTTCAAGGTTAGGGTGCTTGGCTACTCAGATGATTTTTTTTTTTCTTACAAACTTTCTGTAAACCAAGGCTGTCCAACCTTTTGGTACTGTGACATGGTGTGTGCTGCTACAAAGATGCTCAGCCTTATTCCTAGACATCAGAGGTACATGTAGCAGGCAGACTTCAGGCTGGATAGATGTTCTCATCGGAAAGATCTGTGCCTGGCCCTGTTCTGCATTTTCCCTGTGCTGTCTGGATGCTGAGCCTGCAAACAGTGCTGTGAGAGAAAACTGTCTTGAAAGTCATATTTAATCTGAGAGAGGGAGTATAATATGATGACATTTTAAATTTTATTTGCTGTTAACTTTTTCAAATGACATAATATAATTTTTTTTCCATTCCAATGTGGATCCCTAATGAGTTACTTGGAAATGACTCAACTGACTTTATTCTCTCTCTCTCTCTCTCTCTCTCTCTCTCTCTCTCTCTCTCTCACATACACACACACACACACACACACACACACACAAACTTTCTTATGCTTGTGCGTAGCTTCAGTACCAGTCATTACCAACTGGGATTTCCCTTTTTAAGAATTAGCTATTGTTGTTAACAGCGTGTGATGGGGTTCGGGTCTGAGTGTGAAAGCCTCAGAAGCTGCTTTGCTCCTTCATTGTGACTCTTGAGTCATGTGGGCAAGCACCTTACCCCCCAAACCATCTCACTGGGTCTTGCTTGTTTTAAAATGTGGGTTTTAAGGACGGAATTTATTAATCTCTGTCTTGTTCTTTGCCCTGAGGCTTATTTATTAATTCATTATTTATTTTTTTTGGGGGGCACCACACATACACACACTTTTCCGAACTCCTCCATCATAAAAATGAGGAGGATCTGGGAGGAGCTGGGAGAGCGGTAAAAGCAGGGTCTGAACATATTGTCTGAAAACCAAACCAAACCAAAGTTTGTCCTTTAAAAGTGAGGACTAGGGTTGGGGATTTAGCACAGTGTAGAGCGCTCGCCTAGCAAGCTCAAAGCCCTGGGTTCGATCCTCAGCTAAAAAAAAAAAGCGAGGACTTCCCGGTATAGACTAGCATATCCCTTCAAATCCGGAGATTTTCTTCTTGGGATGTGGCCCTCCTACTGGAGCCTCGTGCTTTTGACCTCGACTTACCTCAAGGGGAAGGGTGCTGACTAGAATACCTAAGTAATACTATATATACCTATGTACCTAAGGCACAAATTGCTGACTTCCTTCAGAATAGAGTGTGCCCACACACACGCACACACACCCACACACACGCACGCACGCATGCATGCATTCTTTCCCTTATCTTTTCGATTTGGAAGGACAGTCCGGGATGGCTGTCAGCCAGTCTTTGATGTGGGGGACAGAGACTAACTAACGGAAGGCATTAAAAACATCTTTCCCCTGCTTCACTTCACTACGAGCGTCTGTCACAGACCCTGCCCGACTGACAGGACATTACACAGATAACCCCCTTCTTAAGTGGCTGCGAGGCAGCAGCGGGCAGTTTTTCATTTAGAGTCTATCAACTGAGAATTGATAAAGTCATCATGGAACAACTGTAGTTTGACCCCGACCTGACAAAAGAGATCGAAAATGTCTTGGGTAGAGAGAGAAGCAGGGGCTGCACTGTCCCTGCCTGGGCAAAAAGCTTGGAGTGGGCCAAGGGCTGACACCCAGACGCTTCACGGGTATGTTTAATAACTGAAAAGTAAATAATGAAAGGGTGGTCAATAAACAATCGCGATTTAATAAATTATTCATTTTAACAATCCTTCTAGTGTTTGCCCAGAGATGTAGTTTTTTCCCATCTGCAGCATTGGTCGGAACTGGCCAACAGCTGTTCACCATTCCTGACAGCAGGGGGCACTCACGCCACGTCTGAAACAGACAGATGCCAAACTTGCCAGGTTTGCTAGGAGGAAAGATTGAGAGGTGGTGGAGAGAAGATAGAAAATGAGTGGATAGATACTGAAATGAAAAAAAAAAATTCCGCAGGCAGATCAAATTCACCCTTGCACCGAAGCAAAGCATAAGGAAATAAATAGAAAACAGTCGTTCTATATTTTGTTGGTTAAAATAACTTATTTATTTGAAACTCATAAGATGACAGATTTGGAACAGTCAGGGCAAGGGCAGAGAGATATTCAAAAATTTAACAGATTTATTTCCATCTTCAAAATACCACTGTGATTTTCAGGAAACACTCCCCGGAAACAATGGAGTCTCTAGGGCTGATAAGAAATACAAAATATTAATAATTAAAAAAACCAAACCAAAACAAACCCAAACAGCTGTTGAGGAGCTATAGGCTTTGTGGTTCCTCTTCCTCCTCCCTTTCCCTCCTCCTCCTCCTCTTATCCTCCTCTTCCTCCCTCTCCTCCTCTCCCTCCTCCTTTCCCTCCTCCTCCTCTTCCTCCTCCTCTCCCTCCTCCTCCTCCTTCTCCTCCTCTCCCTCCTCCTCCTCCTTCTCCTCCTTTCCCTCCTTCTCCTCCTCCTCTTCCTCCTCCTCTCCCTCCTCCTCCTCCTCCTCCTTCTCCTCTTCCTCCCCCTCCCCCCTCTTCCTCCTCTCTTCTTTGGCAAGGTCTCACTGTGGATCCCAGGCCTCCAACATGTGGTCCTCCTGAGGGATGGGATCACAAGTTTCCCAGCCTGTATCCAGCTGCCTAGGCCTTTGGAACAAGACTTCAGCACAGTTTAAAGATAACCCTTCTTGGAAACAAATTCCTAGGGTCCGCCCAGCTCTGTGTTTGTTTTCTGTTCTCGTGGCGTTGTGTGACAGCCTCACTCTGTGAAACTGTCTCGGGGGAAACAATGCTCCTCTTAGGCACTGAGGAAGGCCATTGCGGAGCCTGGGATATTTACTGCGTACCCAAGGCATCAGGAGAGGAATCTGTTCTCGATAGCCATGCAGATGCTAAAGCGAGGGGTATTTATTTATAAGAAGGCACGAGGCAGCCCACAGGGAAATGTCATCTTGTTTGTAATCAATCCCAGTGTGAGGCGCCTGCTGCCGCTCCAGCGAGCGGGCTCCGCATTAAGTGACAAATTGGCTCCTTCTTCTTGTGCTGACGTCATTTTTCTTCGGAGGGGATACATCATCTCTGTTACAAGGCCTTGGAGCTTGTACCACACACAGACACACATGCATATGCCGGCCCTGTGAACGTGCTCAGGATAAAAGCACCTAGTGAGAGTGGGTATGACAAGAAACGGGCAAACCGGAAGGGCCCTCCGGTGCTCGAGGTGTCTTGCTGTCTGGTGACGTCACTGTATCTGGGGAAGGCGTGTGATGGTTAGGGACTGAACTGTCTCTCAAAATCTGTGTGCTGAAGCTCTAACTGCCAATGCGACAGTATTTAAACAGAGAGTCAGGCCTGGGGGTGCATGCCATGACAGAGGGCTTGGGACTCTGTAGGGTCAGTCTCCAGCAATGCCTTCCACCCTCAAATCGATCCATTAAGGGTGTAATTAAGGTTAAACAAGATCCTAAGGATGGCACCTAATCCAGCCCAGCTGGTCCTCTTCCTCCTCCTCTTCTGGATTTTTTTTTTTTTTGAAACAGGGACTTATTCAGTAGCCCACTGTGTGGAATTCTCTAGGGCCAGGCTGGTCTTGAGGTCATTATGCAGCCTAGACTGGTCTCAGACTCATGATCCTCACATCCAGTCACCTGTGTTACAGGCTTCATGCCCAACTTCCAATAGGTGGTATTCTCTGAAGGTGAGGAAGAGATGCCAGACGTGGATAAGGGCTTTTGCTCTGAGAACAGAGCACGAGGGTAGACATCTGCAAGGCAAGGAGAAATCAAAAGTTTGGTCTTGGCCTACCAGCCTCCAGAACTGCCAGAAAAGACACGTTCTGTTGCTTAAGCTGCCTGGTTGGTGATTGTGTCATAGGTGCCTAAGCAGATTGTGAGCATTTCTGGGCCCACATTGAGGGTGGCCTGTATCTCCAAAGAAGCACTGTGTTGAGTCCCCACATGATAGAGAGAATATGTGTAAACAGAGCTTTTGGAAATGTAGTAGTTAGTTTTTTGTGACTATAAGAAAATATTGACACAGGCCTCTTAGGAAGACAGGTCTATTTAGCTCAGTTTAGTGGCTTAAAGTCCCAGTGACACAGTGCAGGCTTTATCTGGAGGGTGGCTCCTTGGTTACATTGCCTCCTGGTGCAGATGGGGATGTGGGAGCAAGCCAAGTAGTCACACCATTTCTGCAGAGCACCTCCAATGATCCAAGCAATATCTTTTAGGCCCCATCTCTGAAGGATTTCCCTACCTCCCAATACAACATGGTGGATCAAGCCTTCATCACATAGACATTGAGGTAGATACACTTAAACCCTATCCCAACCCTAACTGGAAGCAATTAAACTTAGGTGAAATGAGGAGGGTGGGGTTTTATGTCCCTATAATAAGAGGAAGGACTTTATGTTCCTTTATAAGAGTTGCCATGGTCATGGTGTCTCTTTAGAGCAATAGAACACCAACTAAGACAGAAAATGGTACCAGGAGTCGGGTATTGCTGTGACCATGATGCTTGTTGGTAGAATGTGGACTTTGGATTAGGAACACAGTTGAATGCTTTAAATAGGGCTTAATGGTCTGTGGTAGTGTGAATGTAATTGCCTCCATAAGCTCATAGGGAGTGGCACTCTTAGGAGGTGTGGCTTTGTTGGAGTATATGTATGGCCTTGTTGTAGGAAGTGTGTCACTGTGGGGGCAGGCTTTGAGGTCTCCTGTGCTCAAGATATGCCCAGTGTCTCAGTTCACTTCCTGCTGCCTTTGGATCAAGATGTAGCATTTTTAGCTCCTTCTCCAGCATCACGTCTGCCTGCACGCTGCCATGTCCCACCATGATGATAATGGACAGAACCTCTGAACTGTAAGCCAACCCAATTAAATATTTTTCTTTATAAGAGTTGCCTTGGGCAGTTCGTGTAGTGGCGGCCCAGGTGGTGTAGCTCGGTGACAGGTTCGGCCTCGCACGCACCTCCCACCCAGCACCGCCACAATGCCCAAGAGGAAGGTTAGTGCGGACTGAGCGGCGAAGGTGGCAGAGCCCAAGCGACGCTCCTCGAGGCTGTCGGCCAAGCCCGTCCCTGCCAAGGTGGACGCGAAGCCGAAGAAGGCGGTGGGAAAGGATAAATCATCAGACAGAAAAGTGCAAAGCAAAGGGAAGAGGGGAGCAAAGGGCAAACAGGCTGAGGTGGCGGACCAGCAAACCACAGATGTACCTGCAGAAAACAGAGAGACTGAGAACCAGAGTCCAGCCTCTGCAGTAGAAGAGAAAGAAGCCAAGTCGGACTAAACATGCATCGTGTCTGTCAGTGTCCCTGCCTCCCTTCTTGTACAATCCAGAGGAATATTTTTATCAACTATTTTGTAAGTGTGAGTTTTTTAGTAGCTCTAGAAACATTTTTAAAAGGTGGGAGGAAGTCCCACCTCATCCCATATTTTAAGTGTAAATGATTTTTTTAAGAGGTTAAATCACTTGCTGGTTGTTTATTTTTTGGTACAACCAGAAAATAGCAGGATGCTGAATCAGGAGAGGCTGTGACTGTCTCGGGGGTCACCATAACATTCCGTAGAGGGGGCTAGTTTTATATCCTACAACACAAAGCATACTACATGGTAATTTGGAGTCTTGGTCATGCATTTGTGTCTGGAATATTTTCAGTTATTTTTGGTCTCGCGTTTCTAGTAGAACTGTATCCTAAAAAACTACTCCTTTACCTGTTAGAACTGTCTCTGGTCACGGCAGTCCATTTTCCTAACAATTGTGATAATGTGCTGTGAAAGACTGAAATTTTGAATATGTACTGTATGTGGCATAAAATTGTGAGTCAGTGAGCATTTGATTGTTGTGTGAGGTCTTAGGGAGAACTTGCCAAGCTCAGGATGGAATATCACTGGAATAAGTTCAGGGAGAAACAACACATGGCTCTTTTGGGTATGTGAACACACTGTATGACTCTTAGAGTTTGGGTCCATGTTTTAAGAATTGAAATGTCTGTGTACTCAACCAATAAAGTCTCAGTTGTGAAAGAGTTAAAAAAAAAAAAAGAGTTGCTTTGATCATGGCGTCTCTTCACAGCAATAGAAACCTTAACTAAGACATGGTCCATACTAATAGGAGCGTGGAAGACATTGGTGCTGAGAGCAGTGTAGATTATGATGGCCTGGCTGAAGAGGCTTCAGAGGAGAAGAATATTGGTAAGTGACTTAGAGATTGATCATTCTTGTGATATTTTGGCAAAAAAAGTGGCTGTTATCTGTCTTTGTCAAAAAAATGTGCCTGAGGCTAAATTTGAGAGTTTTGGATTAATGGCATTGGAGAGGATATTTCTAGACAGCCTAGTATTAACTCTGTCATGTGGTTATTAGTGGCCACTCTTATGTAGATCTAAATGAAAAGAAGCAAGCTGAGCAAGGAAAAAAAATATAAAATGTACAGTTTGAGGAGAAAAAGAGCCTTGGGAAGTGCAATGGAGCCAAGTGCAGTGCTCATAGAGCTAGAAAGGTTAAAGACAAGCCTGATACCCCACCCAGCTAAAGTTCCAACTTGTGAAAAGCAATTAAAGAAAAACTTAAGCAGTGAAGGTAACCATCAAAAATGGAAAGCTGGTGAAAATGTACTTGAACAATGGGGGCAAATTCCAGCCCCAGCAAGCAGCAGAACTTGGCGGCTTTGGCTGTGTGGTTCTGGCTTTAGAGTTATGGATACAAGAAAGGGATTGTAGAATCTCCCTCAATTGTTAAGGCTGAGGCCAGGCATGTGTCAGGGGTGTCTCTCAATGAAGTCTTTGAGAGGCCTTTGCACCAAGCTGTGGAAGTGAGGCCTGGGTTGCCTTGGAGCCCCCAAGATGTTGGCGATGGCAGAGTCGTGGGATACCTGTTGAGGAGTGCTATTCTCCAAGTGTGCAGCCAGCCAAGAGATGGAAGTGCGTTGTAGTCAACAAGGCTGACAGGAGCTGGAGATCTGAAGAGCACTTTGACAACAGACATGGAAATGCAGAGTTTGGAGCTTGCCCAGGCAGTTTTCAGTCTTGTTTTGGCCCAGTATTTCCTCACTACGCTCCCTTTCCTTCCTTTTGGAATGGTAATATGTATCATGTGCCATCGTAGGTTGGAAGTATGTGATCTGCTTTTTGATTTTTATTTTATAAGGGTTATAGTTAAGAGGCTTCTGTGAATCTCAGAAGAGACTTTGAACTTTGGACTTCTAAACAGTGTTGAGATTGTTATAGACAATGGAGACTTTTGAAGTTGGATTGAATACATTTTTACATTTTGATATGGCTACAAGCCTGTGGGGGTCAGGGAGTAGAATGTGGTGGTTTGAATATATTTGAATGCTTAGTCATCAGGGAGTGGCACTATTTGAAAGGATTAGGAGGTGTGTCCTTGTTGGAGGAAGTATGTCACAGGGTGGGCTTTGAGATTTCAAGAGACCAAACCAGGCTTAGTGGCTTTCTCTCTTCCTGTTGCCCACAGATCCAGATGTAGAATGCTTAGTGTTGTTGGTTATTTTATTTACTCTTTTGGGTATTTTGTTCTTTTTTTTTTGGGGGGGGGGTCTGCCACTCAGCTTCCCAGTAAGTCACACAGAGTCTTATTCTTTCTTATGAATGCCTGGCCATAGCTTGGCTTGTTTCTAGCCAGCTTTTCTTAACTGGCCCCTATAGTCCTCCTCTTCTCCTTTCTCACTCCTTGATCTCTCTTCCCAGATTTTTCTTCCCATTTATTCTCTCTGCCTGCCAGCTCCGCCTATCCTTTCTCCTGCTTTGCTTTTGGCTATTCAGCTCTTTATTAGACCAATCAGGTATTTTAGACAGGCACAGTAACACAGCTTCACAGAGCTAAACAAATGCAACATAAAATAATGCAACACATTCTTGCATCATTAAAACAAATGTTCCACAGCAAAAACAAAGGTAACATATCTTAAAATAATAATCCATAACACTTAGCTGCTTCTCCAGAACCATATCTGCTTGCATGCTGCCGTGTTCCCTGACATGATGAGAATGGGCCAAGCCTCTGAAACTGTTAACCAGCCCCAGTTAAACACCTTTCTTTATGAGAGTTACTGTGGTCATCGTGTTTTTCACAACAACAGAACACTGACCAAGACAGACCCAAACTTGTTTTCTCTTTCATATAAGGAGGAAGGGACTGTATACAAGTTAGGGAACTGACATTCTGATCTTGGACCTCAATTTTCTAGAGCCATGCAAAGGTATTTCTGTTAACTACTCAGTCTATTGGTTTTTAAATTTAATTTTTTTATGTCGCTGTGCGTGTGTCTCTGTGAGTGCATGTGCACATGCCATGGTGCACATATGGAGGTCAGAGGACAACTCGCAGGAGTCCCTTCTCCCTTCTCCCATTGTTGTGGGACGATCTTTTTGTACTCTGTGAAAATGTGTCTCTGCCAAGGCACCTACTGATTGGTTTAATAAAGGGCTGAATGGCCAATAGCTAGGCAGGAGAGGACGGGTGGGACTCCTGGGCAGAGATAGGAACTCTGGGAAGAATCTGAGAGGTGGAGATTTAGCCAGAGAGACATGGAGGAAGCTGGACGTACAATCCTGAGGAGAGGTAACAAGCCCCATGGCAGACTGTAGAATAATATAAATGGGTTAAATCAATTTATAAGAGCTTAGCTGCTGCAGCAACAGATGAATGGATAAATAAAATGCAATAAATATGTGTGTGTGTATGTGTGTGTGTGTATGTGTGTGTGTGTGTGTGTGTACCTGTGTGTATTTTGTTTAGCTGTAAAGAAAAATGAAATCATAACATTGACATTTGCAGGAAAATAGATGCTACTGGAGACCCAGAAAGACAAATGGTCTCTTTTTTTGAGACAGGGTTTCTTTGGGTAGCCTTGGCTGTCCTGGAACTAGCTCTGTTCAAATTTATTGTTTGTTTGTGTGTTTGTGTATGTATAAGTGTATCCCATTGCATCCACATGGAGGTCAGAGGACAGCTTGTAGTAGTTAGTTATTTCCTCCCAATGTGGGTTACAGGAATTGAACTCAGGTTGTCAGGCTTGGCAACAAACACCTTTCCTCGATGTCATGACCATTTTTGCTTGTCAACTTGACTACATCTGGAGTTAACTAAAACCGAAGTCTCTGGGCACACCTGTGAGGGATTTTGCTCTGAAGACCCACCCTGAATCTGGGCTATACCTTCCCTTGGCAGCCTATGTAAAGGACATGGAAGAAAGGAGCGTTTACTCTTGGCCTGCTTGCCCTCGTCTCTCTTCAGAGGCATCAGGGCCTACTTTTTGAGGATTCCAATGTATTCTGAAGACCAGCTGAGACGTCCAGCCTTATAAACTGAACAACTACTGGATTCTTGGGCTTTCCATTGGGAGGCAGCCACTGTTGGACTAGCTGGACCACAGCCTGTAAACCACTCTACTAAATCCCTTAAATATGCCTGTGCAATATGGGGGGAAAAGTGAAAGCGGTGGGATACGTGAAATCGGGGAGACACCTGCTGTCCTGTGGTCACCAGGAGCTGTGTTCCGCCAACAGTCCAGTGAGCCTGAGAGAAGAATCTTCCTCAGGTAGGTTTCTCAAAAAGGCTCAGTCAACTCTTACTGTTTTGGAAGAATGGTCTCAATATGGAGCCCAGGCTAGCCTTGAATGGCCCATCTTCATGCTCCAGCCTCTGAAGTGCTAGGATTAGATGTGTGTGCACACCACATCCCCCACTATGTAGCCTTGAGACTCCACTGGACAGTGTCTTGCAACCACGCCCAGATTCTTGGTCCACAGAAACTGATACGGTGTGTGTTCTTTCAGGCTTGTAACTTCATGGTAATATTGTTGTACAGAAAAAGACAATACTAAAAGCTGTATCCCCCCTTTCTTCCATCTCTTCCTTCTCAGCTTCTCCAAAAATGGAATGACTTCTAAGGTGAGCTGAAGGAAATTTTCTGTTCCATCAATAACAGCAAAGGTCTTTTTTCCTTCAGTACTGGGCATCGAACCCAGGGTTTTGCACATGCCAGGCAAGCACTCCACCACTGGATCACATCTCTAGTCCCTAGCTAAGGTCTTAAAGACAAATTTGTCAGAGTACAGACAACAGAACTTGCTTTCTATTTAAAATAAATTCAAAACTCACTTAGAAAGAAAAAATGAACCATAATGGAACTGAATTTACACAGTTTATTGTAACAAGATTTAGGATTCGATTGGTTATACATCAGAGTGAGAACAGGCAGAAACAGAAGGCAGGCTCCATAAACCAGTGGGAAGAGCTGCAGGCCATTCTTGCCTCTGCACAGATGGCTTCCTCTCTGAAATGTTCTCACCAACTTTCTCTACCGGTTCCTTAGTGTCCTTCAGATCCACCTCAAACACTAACATCACCCTGAAACCTTCCATATCAATTCTAGAATGTGCACCTCCCTCCAGGCTAGTTCTAGATTTCAATTCACCAATTTTCTGGAATCCTCTTAGACCACCAAAGGCAGCCATTGGCACGTGTCTCTGAATTGTCTGTAGGTAAACTGGACTTTATGTGAGGTTGAGTCAAAGGCACACAAAACCATCAGGACTCTGTGAAGTCTTCCTTGACTCCCAAAAGTTTTTCTTCTCTTTGGCTTTTCTCGCATTAATAAAAATGACTTCCTTTCACTCTTTCCAGAGGAAGAGGAAATACTTCTGCCTTAAAGTTCCAAGCCGAGCCCCAAGATGGGTCTGCTTTCTTTGGCATTCTCCTGTTACCTGGCAGTTGGAAGGTCCTGACTAGTACAAAACATCCCCAAGGCTCCGTCCTGGAACACTGTCAGTCAGCTCTGCAACCCATGCATTTTCTAAAGGTTACCAATTTCTTATATTTTTGGTTGTGAGCCTAGCCTTTAACGGCTGAGCCATCTCTCCAGCCCTAGGTGACCAATTTCTACCCCACCTTCATCACCTTCATCAGCCCTTTGCCCTTCCACCCTTGAAGAAAAATGCAATAATAAAGTAGAATTAAAGAACAAACAATGGGTGAATCATCTTATTTCTAGACAACTGAATGAAGTGGAGATGTTGGTTTACTTTTCCTTTTTTTTTTTTTGAGACAGGTTTTCTCTGTGTAGTTTTGGTGCATGTCGTGGATCTTGCTCTGTAAACCAGGCTGGTCTCGAACTCACAGAGATCTTCCTGCCTCTGCCTCCCAAGTGCTGGGACTAAAGGTGTGTGCCACCACCACCCAGCTGGTTTTCAGTTCTGATCCTTCTACATTTTGTGTGTAGGTGTTAGGTCCTTCCTAATTAGAATGCTTGCTTCTTATTAATTTTTATCTTCTTTATTTGTTTGTGTATATGTATACATGAGTGGGGACATGTGCCATGGTACTTATGTGGAGGTCAAATGGATTGGTTTTCTTTTTCCACCACATGGGTCCTGGAGATAGAACCAGGTCATCAGGCTTAGTCATAAGAACATTTACCCTTTGATCGATCTGGCCTTTTAAGAGTGCATGCCTTTTAAATGCAAGGTTTACATAGATTCTTGGAATATTGTCCATAAAACACCAACACCAGCGGGTGTAAGCCTGCTGAACTCAGGATTTGCAGGAGATCAGCCTTAAACGTGTCTTTCAAGTGGGAAGTGGTGGTGGTGGTGCATACTCTGTGAGTTCAAGGCCAGCCTGGGCTACAGAGTGAGTTCCAGGATAACCAGGGCAGCACAGAGAAACCTTGCCTTGGAAAACAACAACGAACAACAAACAGTGTCATTCAATCGTTCCCGACATGACTGGCTGGCAGCCTGAATGGAACAAGAGAGAGAAGAATGGTACTCTCCCCTCCTAGTCTCCACTCCTCTCTCTGCGGGTGAGATGCCCTTCGGATGACTGCGACCACTTGAGCTCCGTTCTCAGGCTGGAGAACACAGCAGCGATCGGCCTTGAGCTCTCAGACTTTCAACTTGGACAGAGAGCTGTTCTGTTGGCATCCTTGGCTCTTGGGCTTTCAACTCGGACTTAGCCATGCTTCTGGCGTTCTGGATTGTAGGCTTTCAGAGAGCCTGTAATGGGACTTCTGAGCCTCCATACTTGTCAGTTCCTCTAATAAGTCTGCTCTTATAGTGCCATGTCTATCTCCTTCCACTTTTGCATGTCTGTCCCATGGGTTCTGTCTCTCTAGAGAATTCTGACTAATGCAGTCTCTTATGTCAAAGTTACTACAACATATTAAAGGACAATGGGAATCTCATTTTTGTACTCTCTCTGAATAGACAACTCTGTGGCCAGTTCTTCTGAAAAGCAATATGGGCATGATGTCACATGTCTGTAATCTTAGTACTATATGGTGGGTTCAAGGTCAGCCTGAGCTATTCTTGACTTTGTATCAAAAACTAAAACTAAAACAATGATAGGGATAAATTATACAAGCATGTACATATTGGTGGCTAAACTCTCAGGGTCTGGAGGAGACAGACCTGGATTTCAGTCCTGGCCCTGTCACATAAGACTGTCCTATAATGTGATTTCTTGTATTCTAAGCTTCAGTGATTTTTTTTTTTAAATAAGGGAAATTACAGAACAGAGAAGAAGGGGTCAAGGCACATGAAAATAGAGGTCTTTAAAAGGAAATACAAAGCCTCTTAATTAATATAAAAATTAATACCACATAGATAAAAAATGTGGTTTAGCTCAGAGATGATAGGAACTCAAAGCCTTGACATATCCTTGCTGTTAAGGGCTCTGGAAAGCAGGTCCTCTACTACATTGCCAGCAAAGTGCCTGCTGGAACCTCTCTTATACAGTATAAATTGCCAATGGCCATCTTTAGCAAAATGCCTATTGGTTCCTTTCTTAGGGAATATAAACTGCCAACGGCCATCTTTAGCAAAGTGCCTGTTGGTACCTCTTTTATGGAGTGTACATTGCCAACGGCCATCTTTGACAAAACACAGTCACCCTTTTATCCAGTCATCCATGTATGAATTTTATTGTATAGGTATGCTAATATATGTGTGGAATAGTATATTATTCAATGTAATGTAATGCTTAATGTCCAAAGATCAGAATTAATCCACTGTTCATCACTATTGAACTGATTAGGCTACAGTGCCACAGTACAGTGGCATCAGAGTTCCAGGACAGTGTAGACTGGAAGATATTGAATCAGCCTGGGGGCACTTTGGTCTTTGGTTAAGTGAAAGAGCAAATGGGAAACACAGCAAGGTACAGAACAGTGGTACAATGCGTTACATTTTGTGAAAAACAAGAAAGTAAATACATATTCAGATATGTGTGGTGGCACATGCTGACAATCCCACCACTTGGGAGGTGGAGGCAGAAGGATCAAGGCCAGTCTCAGCTATATGGTGAATTCAAGTTCAGCCTTGGCTGTGTGAGTCTCTATGTCAACACACACACACACACACACACACACACACACACACACACACTACACTCACTCTCACACATATTCGTATGCACTGTATTTGCATAAAGAAAGGCTGGAAGATACTTGAAGATCTGATGAAGTAGTTATCTCTCCAGAGAACTGGTTGAGGACCGGGTAGATAGTATAAGTTGTTTCATTCCGGCCCTGTAGGTTTTTTGTTTTTGTTTTTGTTTTTAAACCTGTAAATGTTTTGCCTATCCAAAAACACTGAAAAAGATTGCCAGCATTTCAAGCACCGTTTTCCCTCCTGCCTCTCTGGAAGTGGCAGTTGCCACATTTCTGTGGACTCATTTATCATTTATACAGAGTGGTGTCTCTCGCCTCAGGCTGGAGGGGGCAGCTTGATGTAATGAGAGAGAGCACGGCTGGAATTCAGTCAGCCAAACCTCATTTCAGATTTGGCTTCAGCTCTTGCTGGCTGTGTGGTCCAGGGCAAGCTACGCTGCCTCTCTGAACTTTGTACGTTTTATAAGTATGGAGAGTAAATTAGATGTTAATAACATGCTTAGTGTAGTACATGGAAGTTATTAAACTCTCACATGATGGTTAATATTGAACTGTCAATATTAACTAGAGGGTAGAGGCCTTTTGCTATACTCTATTTTCTTCTACTGAAGCAATCTTGAATGTGCTTTGTGCAAACTCAGACCCAGTGCTGCGCATGAACATGAAATGGTGTGGATGGAGACAGGGTCGTTTCCTGAGGGATCGCAGGGACAGAAGCAGTCCCGTTTCCAACTCATAATTAGGAGGAATAAGTCCTCGCCTACTCTCAGAACAAAGGGTAGAAATTGTTGCTTCTTTCCCCCTCAAGGCAGGCCCGCCTTGTTTTCTAGCAACAGGACAACGGACCCATGAAATCAGGGTGCTTAGAGGCTGGGCTCCCTCCCAGGACTCTGCAGGAGAGGTCAGAGGCCAAGCAGCATGAGCCCCAGGTATTACAGCTACATTCCAGACCTTTATTCTGATGCTGAGCACAGGGCACATCATTAATTCAGCACATAATTATGAGTACCTATGGTGTGCCTGGCAACTGCTCGTGATTTGGAGAAACAAAGATCAATGAAGTCTGACTTTTGATCAAAGCTAAAATCAATTCTTCAGAATCTGTCCTGTGTTTACCTTGCTGGGTTCAATAAGTGGATTTTTGCCACTCCTTCATAGCAACTCTGTCTTCTAATCCCTTTTCATTTTGACATTTAGACCTAGCTGAATACATACATACATACATACATACATACATACATACATACATACATACAAATAGTCTGTATTACCTGAATAAAAGGCCTTTAAGGCTGTTAGCCTAAAGGCAGGCACACACACACACACACACACACACACACACATTCATATAAGAAATAGCTTTGACTTCTGTGGCTGTATCTAGCTTCACCTATAACCTAAAGTAACATTACAACAGCCTCATTTTAAAACAGGGAGGAGGGAGGCAGCCAGTCTTTTGGCAGTAAGTCCTCTGGGTCCACCATGATCAGGAAAAAGGGCAGTTACTCAGACTAGTGGGTTCAATTTGTAGCTGGGGTTTGTAGCTCGTGACGTCTTGTCCTTAATCTGAAATGACCTTTCACAAACGCCAAGCTTAATGGCACCTCTAGGTTTGTCTTATTCGTCAGCATGACGTCATGACCATGACAGAGAATGAAGGCCTGACCATCACTAGGAATCTTTAAAGTAGGGCTGGTGAGGTGGCTCAGTGGATAAGTGCAGGACCTGGGTCTGGGTTCCCAGCATGCACATAAAAATCTGGATGTGGCAGCACAGGCCTGTAGTCCCAGTGCTGGGGAGGCAGGGACAGGAGGATCCAACTAGCTATCTGCTAAGCTGCACACCCCCACACAAATGAAATAAAAGGTAATTGAAACATTTAAGAAATTCCCAGGCATCCTTAATGCTGGAGATAAACCTACTTTCTAGTTTTAGATAACTAGTTTAATTTTTATCCAATAGGTGGTAAGTAAAATGCAAGCCAATTAGACTGATCACGAACTACGTGGGTTCAAATCTTTTCTCCTCTTAGTTAGCAGCAATAGGAATTTCATGTAGTCAGGTGTGGTGGCGCACGCCTTTAATCCCAGCGCTCAGGAGGCAGAGGCTGACAGATCTCTGAGTTCGAGCTCAACCTGGTCTATGCAGTGAGTTCCTGAAAGCCGGGGCTACAGAGAAAACAAAAACAAAACAAAACAAGAAATACTAGTTGTCAGGCTGGAGAGATGGCTCAGAGGTTAAGAGCACTGACTGCTCTTGCAGAGGTCCTGAGTTTAATTCCCAGCAACCACATGGTGGCTCACAACCATCTGTAATGAGATCTGGTGCCCTCTTCTGGCCTGCAGTCATACATGCTGTATAATCAATCAATCAATCAATCAATCTTAAAAAAAATACTAGTTTTCCAGCAAATGTCAGCTCTGAATAATCCTCCGTTCTCTTGGGGCCTTCGCTTTTGGTATCCAGTGCAGGGGGTGGAGAAGTTGGCTCACTCATCACCATGACATATGTGCTCTGCATCAGTGACCAGGACTCAGGGGAGCCTCCCTGGCCACCTGAGAGAGGGGAAAGGCTTCAGAAAATTCCAGGTAGATGGCAGTCCTGTTCTGTGCAGGGCTTTCTCCCATGTTAATGACATCCCGAGTACCTTCCAGAGTTTTGGGAAACGAGGTGGCGAGTCTCGGAGTGGTGGCCTTGGATGGATGGCAGTGTTCAGCCAGCTGCTGGGCGTGATTGAAGGAGCTGTTAGTTTCCAGTCATCTCTTAGCGAGCATCCGTCCTCACCCCCATCACGAACTCGAAAAGGGCCAAGCCTGCTGAGAGACCGGAGGCTCAGGACTCAGGTTGTTCATGTCATTTACTGCAATGTTGATGCTGTCCTTTCTGTGTACTTTGCCAGCTAGAACAAAACAGCGCTGCTATGGAAACCGCAAACACCAGGCAATCCTGGTCCCTGCACTTGGCAGCCCAGCCAGGGAGAGATAATGGCTTTTGTTGCTATCTATTGGATGCTGATGCTCAGCCGGTTTTACCCTCAGGGCCCTAACTAGGGATGGGCTGATCCTGTACCACAAGTGCTTTCTTGACTGTTCCCTAGCCTCCTGATGCATGCCTAAGGTACCAGTCCAGCCAGGGTACCCGCTCATTATTCTGATGACGACCCTGGGGCTTTACACTTAGCGGACAACTTCTGTGGTCCCTCATCTCAGGTGACCCTGAAGGCTAAAACCTGTCCTCTGAACTGCTTGGCAAACCTACATCCTGTTTTCCAGAACTAATGAACACATTCTCCTGGAGATGGCTGCGACTCATATGTTTTATGTTGGGGTTGGAAAGGGCAGCCACATCCCCTAGTGGAGCATTCTGTCACACTCAGAGCAGGTGGTTGGGCATCTACGTCCTTGAAATGAATACAAATGACAGCCATCTGAAAACACACTTACCGTGAAACTCAAAAGATTATTAAAACCTGTTTGTTGGCTGCAACACTTAATAAGAGGTCAATTCACTATCTGCAACATCAACAATAATGATCGGAGAAGATAAGGCACAGGTTGGGTAAGCGAGGCCTCTCGCTTCCCCCTGAGTTACCAGGTTAAATCAAACATGGCCTAGCAGTCAGGAGGTGTGGGCAAACACAGCTGTGTTTAGAACACGCTGATGTCTTGGTCTATTTTCCCAATATTTGTGCTTTGGAAGGAGCTTTCTGCTTGTAATACGCTTCTGTATTTGGCGTTTCCATGTGTGGGGGAAGAAAATCATCCCACCTCTATTTCCCAGATAACTCAGGGTTGTTCTCTCCCTCTTAAAGCAGGTTATTTTTCTTGGTAATGTCTATTTTCTGTGGTTTGAAGCTGCCTTTCTCTGGAAGAGATAATCGTGGAAGAATCTTCTGACCCATTTGCTTGCAAATGGCAAGAAATGTTTGATATTCTTGAAGCTCTTGCCACATAAAGCAGGGTGATTTTCAAATTCTATTTGATCCTTCTGAAAGCCAGCTAGCCTTGTTCTCTGAAAAATTGTAGCACAGGCAGAGAAAAATGGCTCTAATTTCTGACCATTACTTCACTTTTTTTTGAAGGTTGTTATTCACAAGAATATGTGGAAAGGAGAAGTGAGTCAGTGCGGAACCTTCATCATTAATGTTTGTCTCTTGCCCTGGAGGGAGCGCCAGCAATGGTGGTATCTGACTAAGAAGCTAGTGGGGTACTTGCATGTGGTAACTGAAAAGCTGCAGGCCGGCCTCGGCATAGCTGAGTCAGTCAGGAGATATATCATCAGTCAACTGCTCCATTTCTTATAGCACATCTCTGATGTTCTTTTATTTGCCCAACTGGGAAATTTGGGAAACATCCTGGGTAGTTTTGTGTTGAGTGAAGCAGGGTAAAGAGAGAGCCCAGGGGTTGGGGACACAGCCCAGCAAGAAGAAGTGCTTTCTTGGCAAGCGTGAGAACCTGAGTGTGGGTCTCCAGAACTCCATAAAGTCGAGTGTGGCAGTGCAGGCCTACAATCCCAGAGCTGGGGAGGCGGAGACAGTGGCAGGAGGATCTCAGGCTCATTTCCAGTCTAGCCAAATCAGCTCTGGCTTCAGTGAGACGCCCCGTCTCAAAAAAAAAAAGTGGAGAATAAATGAGAAAGATGCCTGATGTCCACACTTGCCCACACTTGCCTCCATATGCAAGTGGCCTCACGCGCGTGCACGCGCGCACAACACACACACACACACACACACACACACATACATGCACACACACAGCTTGTTCTGTGAGGTGTGTTAAAAGCCTTGTTGTCCTAGATTCTGGGGAAGCCTAGACAGGAACTTCCAAGCTTCTTCTGATAGAGTCGAGGAGATTACACTTGAAATAGAGATAAAAATAACACATACATAAATGCACACACATGCACGTATACACACATGTGTATATATGTACAACGTTCATATCTGTAAAGTTTTACAAGAGGATACTCGACTCTGACACTGTTTTTCACCATGTTTTGAAGCCTTTACCTTGGCTGCAGTGTGTCTGAGAGTGAGCTCAGTGGCGGGAACCCGGAGGGGTGGCTTGGGTGGAGGAATGCCCATCAAGACAAGCAGCTGCATGCTAAGAGTCCTCAGAGCCCCTGTGGGACATCAAGGCCCAACCACACAGCATGGTTGTGGGCCTGGTCCCAGAATATGCCAAACTGAGCTGGGTAGGAGGCCACAGAGCGACCTCATTGGATCTATAAATAGTCTACAGCAAAGAGACTTAAAAGAAAAAATCCCACCTGGGATGGTGTTAGTTAATGTTAGTCCCTTTCTCTCCGTGAGAGGTGCCCTATTAGAACAGGTTCCATTAAAAGAGAGAGAGAGAGAGAGAGAGAAAGAGAGAGAGAGAGAGAGAGAGAGAGAAAGAGAGAGAGAGAGAGAGAGAAGAAAAGAAACAAAAGCGTGCGTTTGCTGGGCTGGAGTCCTACAGAGGGACCAGAGCTGGTTCCATTCTTCCTTTTCAGCTGGAGATATGGATGCTGATGCCTGCCTTCCTCCCTTCCTCTCGCTCCTGACTCCCTCCTTTCCTCTTTCTTCTGGTTTTAGATCTTATGTCTTTAAAAAATTTACATTTTATCTTGTTATTTAAAAAAATGTGTCATTTGTGTGTGTGTGTGTGTGTGTGTGTGTGTGTGTGTGTGTGTGTGTGTGTGTGAGAGAGAGAGAGAGAGAGAGAGAGAGAGAGAGAGCTTGGTGAGTGGTGAGTGTGTGTGAGTTTATGGTGTGTGTGTGTGTGTGTGTGTGTGTGTGTGTGTGTGTGTGTGTGTGTGCGTGCACATATGGAAGCCAGAGGACAACTTTGTGGACTTGGTCCTCTCCTTCTACCTTTATGTAGGTTCTGGGACTTGAACTCAGATCTCTGGGCTTGCTCAGCAAACACCATCCATGTCGGCTTGAGATCGCTTATCTTTTTAGTGAACAAATGTCTGCATTCAGGCAATTGGGGGAAAACTTTGGCTTCTTTGGCCTTGTATCTGAGGACTGTCTATGAAAGCAACACATAGGGCCGTAGTAGCTTGTGAAGGAATGAAAATCAATGGATGGATTAAACTGATTGGAGAGGTTAAAGGTTAGGGAGATAACCAAGTCCTTCCCAGTTTCCTTCAGTTGTGACGTTGGGGCGACCTCACTTCAGGCTTGGGCACAGTGCTTTTGAAGGCATGTGAGTTGCTTAGGTAGGCCAGGAGGGTCCCTCTGCTGCCTTCTGGATGTAGGGGAAGGGAACATCCTTGATCGCTAATGTGGAATCAATACCCATTTCTTCTCTGGACCCAAGTGTATTGTTTTAATTCTAGGCATGGGGAGATCCTAGGCATTCCAATTAACAACTCCTTTTTTTGCCCTATATAGAGTGCAATAAAGTAACCACAGCAAACTTAAAAGGGAGAGAAAAATAAAGAAAAAAACTATGAAAACCAGGAAGTGTCAAAAGGCAGAAATCCTGTTGCCCTCAGGCTGTGTTAGCTGCTTATACACAGCACAAAATAGGTCAGAATAGATGCTATCTAAGGGCTCAGAGGAGTGATGTGTGACCAGAACCTGGGGCCTCGAGCCACACAGTTCTGCTAAGTGGATCGGAACCCTTCATTGAGGCAACTGAGGGGGGCTGATCAGATCAATGGGGCTTGTTCTTTGAAGATCAAGAATTCTGACTCATTAACCAACTGAGTGCCGGCGGCTCCCTCTAACACTGCAATTCTCTCTGGCTGTGATATGGTTAATCTTCACAGTCAGCTTGGCTGGATCTAGAAGTACCTGGGAGACACAGCTCTGGATGTGATTTTAGTTTCAAAACATTTACATTGATTTGTTTGTTTCGTGTGTGTACATGCATGTGCACTCCTGTGGTGGTACCCATGTGGAGGCCAGAAGGCTCCCTGAGTACCAGAATGCTTGCTCTGTTGACTTCCCGACTTGGCCATCTCCCTCACTTGCCAAGATGGACCATATACCTTCAAATTCTGAGCCAAAAGAAATTCTTCCTTCAGTGGCTTTTGTCAGAGTCAAAAGAGTAACTAACAGAGACTGGAGTCATTCTCGCTTTGTGGGACGGAGATGAAGGCTCACATGTCAATGGAGAGAGACTACTTTCCTACCGAACTGTTAACATTAATTGAGCACTCACAGTGTACCAGGCCAGGTTTCAACCTCTTTATCAGTCCTGAGCAGTCAATCATCGTGATCCCACAGTGGTGAGGTCTACTTCAATCATTGTGATACCACCATGATGTGGTCTGCTCCAATCATCGTGATAACACCGTGGTGTGGTCTGCTCCAATCATCGTGATAACACCGTGGTGTGGTCTGCTCCAATCATCGTGATAACACCATGGTATGGTCTGCTCCAATCATCGTGATACCACCATGGTGTGGTCTGCTCCAATCATTGTGATACCACCATGGTGTGGTCTGCTCTCATGCATTCTATTTTACAGTTGATGAGGTGTAGTAAGAGACAAAGAAAACCTTCTAGAATCACACAGTAAAAGGGCAGGCAAGAAGTTAAGCCAAGTTTGTCTGACTCCCTAAGCTGTTTTTCATGTTTCACCAGAGAACATCTTAAAAAAAAAAATCTGAAAAATATCCTGGATGTCACTCAACCCAGAAAACAGCAAAGGATTTTAAGAAGGTCATATAATGGGACAACTTTATATTTCTCTTACTTTTTCTGGCAGCCTGTGTGCTGATTTGACCCTTTCCACCACAATGAAGCTGACATCCCAATTTTTATAGTGAAAAGCATAAGATGGCCAGGCCACACAAGGCTGCCAAAGACACAGAGGACCCAAGAAACAGCGCCGCCCTGCTCTAACCCGGCTCCACAAGTGTACTGCAGGATACTCTGGAAGGAGATTGTGAGATGTCAAGATCTAGTAACACAATCCAGCATGGAGATTCCCAGAGCTTGATACAAAGTCTCTCCTGTTTATCAAATTCCTAGAGAGAGGCTGGGCATTGTGGTGTAGTGGGTAGCTATTCCAGCTTTGACCTTGAAACACTGCCCCTAAAGTGACAGCAGGTAACTGCCACACTTGCCTATGACCTGCCCCTGGGGCTGACCTGCCCCTGGTGCCGAGAGGGAGCCCCTTGAGACTCGAGGTGCATACATGCTTGGTCTCTTCTAGATACCTTGTGGTCCTGGAATCTGGATGGGAGACCAAGCCTGAGTTCTCTGCTGGATGGTACCTCATCTCTCCTGGATCCTGTAACCAATCCCTATTGGCTGTAAGTTATCTCAGAAATAAATCTCTCTTGATTACCAGATAAATGACCAGGAATTGCCTCATTAAATACAGCAATATGATGGTGTACCCCTTTAATCCCAACACTCTATAAACTGGAGATCAGCCTGGCCTACATAGCGAGTTTCAGTCCAGTCAGGGCTACATAGTGAGATCTTGTTTTAAAACAAACAAAACAAATCAAGAAGCAAGGTGAGGAACACTTGAGGAATGACTTGTGACATTGTCCTCTGGCCTCCTCATGGGCCCCACATAATCATACAGATTCGAAGATGCAAGTTGCAGCAGTCTGTGCAGCATCCACAGAGACCTCCCTCAATTTGAGAGCCTTAGCTGAAGGCCAAGTGGCCTAAAGCTTTCTCTTGTGGTTCATTTGTTCTGTGGAACTCGGATGTCCCTGTTTAAGGCCAGAGAGGGGGAGAATTTGCCTGAAGCCACCATGCATGAATGCAGCTTTCCCTTCATGGAAGTGGTCACTTGGCTGAGGATGAAGACACCAGGGTGGGCCAGGAGCTCTGGAGGCATTCAGGAATGAGCACTTAAAAAAGCAGGGCAAGAGACACAGATGAAGGTTTGCCTACTCGGCCTGACCCAAGACGCCTTGGAGTTTAGTTGATAATGTAGCAGTGAAATGTAGCAGCTCAGTGAAATCACTTTGAATTTGAGTGATGAGGAGGAGGGGGGCACACACACACACACACACACACACACACCACACACACACACACACACACACACACACACACACACACACATACACACACGAGAGAGAGAGAGAGAGAGAGAGAGAGAGAGAGAGAGAGAGAGAGAGAGGAGCAGGGAGGGAGGGAAGAAGGGAGGGAGGGAGAGGGACATATATGTATATACAAACACACACACATATACACAGACAGGCATACACACATATATACAGACACAGACACTCACAGAGACACAATACACACACAGACACATGATATACATACACATACACAAACATATATGCACACATATACACTCACGAACACACCACACACCACACACACACCACACTCAAACATATGCATCACACACTCATAGTTTTTCTGTTTTGAGAGTCTCATGTAGCCTTAACCCCTGATCTTCCTGCCCAGTCTCCCCAGAGTGTTGCATTGTTCTTAACCTTCCCAATGGTTCTCTGTGACTTTCTGTGTTTATTTTGTGGTGCTAGGGATTGACCCTGGGACCTAGGCTGGGTTTGTCCTCGACTTACTGAGCTGAATGCTGTCTCTCCTGAAGATTCAGTAAGAAGAGATACTTGCTCCCCCTAGAAATGTGTTTGCAACATCAATGTCTTCGATTTTGAATGAGGTGGGACTGGGAAAGGGGTTCATTGTTGAAAGACCCCCCGGCACCCCTATAGGAATGCTATGTTTGCAAGGCTTATAAGGGAACAAAAGACAGTTCCAGGAAATAGAATGGCCCTACCGCAGCCCAGATAGCCGATAAGCATTGCCCTGTTGTGCAAACCCCCTAGCTTGTGAGGCACGTAGGGGAACAAAGGAATTCAGCTAGAAGGCAACCAGAGCAGCTGGAATTCTAGATAGGGGTTGAGTCGACACACATATCTGGTTACCAAGGAAACCCACAAACCGCCCTGAGCCTGAATCCACGCCCCATTTGATTTATGCTTATATATTCGCGCCTCACTTGAATTGTCCAATCAGAACCATTCGCGCCTTGTTTAAACTATCCAATCAGAACCCTTTGACTATTCGCGCCTCACTTGAATTGTCCAATCAGAGCTTTGTAACCATTCGCGCCTTGTTTAAACTATCCAATCAGAACCCTTTGACTAATGCTTTCCCGCGCTTCTTGCTATAAAAACCCATCCCACCAACCCAGAGGCGCGCTGGTCTTCCGAGAGGCTTGGTTGCCCCAGGTACCTGTGTTTTAATAAACCTCGTGCTGTTGCATCTGATCGGTGGTCGCTGCGTGCTCATTGAGCCGGGGGTCTCTCCTGAAGGGAGACCTCTCCGGGGGTCTTTCATGTAAAATCAACACCTCCTGAAATTGCCTGGACACTGTGGCTTGAATATGTCAAGACGATTGTCAGCAAATGTCACTCTTTGGTGACTGGTACCATCAAAGAGGCTGTTGCCCTTGGTTACCTCCCCAAACTTGAAGTTAAGCCTCTGTTGCTGAAGGCACCACACACATTGGATACAGTACATAGAGGAAGGGAGATGGCATAGGCTTGGTGGCCTCAGGGGCCTGGCTGACCGCTCATCAGGGAGTCTGGATGGTTTACTCTTTTTCTCTAAACCACCTCTCTGCATATCCAAGACAGCCCATTGCCAACTTTATTCTCTGAGAAATGACTGAAAAATTTTCAGTGATAGAACTTCTAATTTAAAACAGGATCTGTGAGATGACTCAGTACACATCAGTACTTACTGTGCAAACCTGACAACCTGAGTTTGATTTCCCAGAATCTACATGAAGATGGATGGAGAGAACACATTCTACAAAATTGTCCTCTGACCTCCACAGATTGTGATATGCTTACTCACATACCCATCATCCTCAGATACAACAACAAGACTAAATTAAGAAGAGCCTAGCCACAGCTGTCTGTGTAGAATGTCACCCTCAATCTGCCCATCACATCATATACCTTGTTCAGAAGCCATAACATTACTTCACACAGGCTAGCCATGAGTTATGAAGTATAGTCCAAGCATGTTTTCGAATGCCAGGAGTTGTGGTACCCACCTGTAATTCCAGCACCCTGGAGGCAGAAACAGGCCAGTCTGGAATTAGAGGCCAGCCTGGATTACACAGTGAGATCCTGTATCAAAGAGTTAGCAAACAAATGGAAGTCGTGACATAATAAAAAGCGGCCTGGCACATTAGCACTCAGATGTTATGCACCAGGCTTTCTTTTGGCCATGAGCCAGCTCCCAAGTCATGACACGGGAGACTTCTTAATCGTTGTGAATGCTCAGCCTTATCTTATGTTTGTCCCACTAGCTCTAATAACTTAGCCTGTTTCTCTTCATCTGCAGCTTGCCTCGGGGCTTTTGACCTTTCTCCCTTCTGCAGACCTCACTTTCACTGCTTCTTATGTCTGGCTGGCTGGTGGCTGCCTGGCTTCTGATCCCAGGCAGCTTCCTCTCTTTCTCCCACACTCTCTTCTCTCTTACAGCCTAGATTTCTCCTCCTCCTACTTATTCTCTCTCCCTGCCAGCCCCGCCTTTCCCTCTCCTGCCTCGCTATTGGCTGTTCAGCTTTTTACTAGACCAGTCAGGTGCCTTAGGCAGGCAAGGTGAAACAAATGCAGCATAAACAAATGTAAGACACCTTTACACAGTTAAAGTAATATTCCATAAACAAATATAACACACTTTACATAGTTAAATATTCCACAACAGTGTTACAAAGGCTACTGTGATAATCTTATTACACATGTATATGTGAGCACAACAGCTGTTTTAGGCAGACCAGGTGAAGCTTGGGAGCCACCTCGCCCATGTAGGAATGCTCGAATACATCTAGGTGGGGATGGATGCTCTCCATAATGTGAGCCAGGGTATAATCAATCCATCACTTTGCTCATTTAAAAAAAAAAAAAAACGTGTTTATTGGGGCTGGAGAGATGGCTTAGCAGCTAAGAACACTGGCTTCTCCTCCAGAAGACCTGAGTTCAATTCCCAGCACATGCATGGTGGCCCATAACCATCTGTAACTCCAGTTCTAAGAGATCCAATGCTCTCTTCTGGCTTCCTCAGGCAACAGGGCATGTGTGTAGTGCACATACATACATGAAGGTGAAATGTGCACACATAAAATATTAATTAAAAATTAATAAGTAATTATTCTTGAGTGAGTGAGAGAGAGTGAGTGAGTGAGAGAGAGAGAGAGAGAGAGAGAGAGAGAGAGAGAGAGAGAGAGAGAGAAAATGCATATGGGCGAATGTGCATGTCACTGTGTAGAGCCAAGCCTTCCTTTTACTTTCATGTGGGTTCCAGGGTTTGAATTCCGGTCTCTAGGCTTACACAGCAATGCTTTTACCCACTGAGCTGTCTTGCTGACCAAGTATTGCCAATGCGCCCTCTATTCAAGGATACACATATGTGTGTGTCAGGGATTGAAATTAGGATTTCATGCATGCTGGTCAAGCACTCTGCCACTGAACTATATCTCCCAGTGTTTGCTTCTTATTATTTCTGCATCTCCCACAATGAGGAGAAAAGCTCAGATTTGAAGATATCTGTAGAAGGCATTTTAAAAAATTAATTAATTTATTATTTTATGAGCATTGAATGGGGTTTTGCCTGCATGTATGTCTGTGTGAGGGTGTCGGTTCCCCAGAACTGTAGTTACAGACAGTTGAACCTGTCCTGTGGAGGCTGGGAATTGAACCTGGGTCCTCTGGAAGAGCTGCCAATGTTCTTAACCCTGAACCACATCTCCAGCCCCCAATATATACTATGTTCTTCTGAGTGTATTCCAGACCTTTTGACTTTTCTTTCACTTAGGGAGTAAAGTCCCAGCTCTAAAAATAACTGGGCGCTGACGGAGTCACCCTATGACTCATCACTATCCCCTTAGCTCCAGAGTAAACACATGCATATCTTGTACTGGGGCAGTCATGGGATTTGGGGCTCAGCTGCTGTGTCCCCTGCAGTCTCTGCCGGGCTCCTGGAAATCTATGCAAACCAGAGCTTGAGAAGAGTTTATTTTCATCAAAAACAGCTCACATTTTATGAGTTAGCCACTGATTTGTCTAGAAACCATTCCCTCTGATTTTTCTCTGTGCTTCTTATGTGTTAGTCTGCACTGGACTCATCCAGGGATTTTTTTTGAAAACACAGCCAAGGGCCAGCAAGATGGCTCAGTGGGTAAAGGAGCTTGCTGCCAAGTCTGATGATCTTAATTCAGTCCCTGGAATCCACATGGTAGAAGGAGAGAACTGAGTCCTGAAGGTTGTCCTCTGTCGTCTACACTTGCGTTGTCACACACACACACACACACACACACACACACACACACACACACACTTATTGTTATTTTTAAGGAAAAGAGAGCCAGATGGACCTCCATCTTGCTCAGGAGGTTTGGGTTGGGTTTCTGGGGATTTTCGTGGTTGCTAAGTCTCTGAGTAACTTTTGGTGACTCACGGATAACACTTTAGGAAACATTTCCCCAAACCAGTTTTATTGATTCTGATTAACTTCTGGACGGTGATAGGTTTAAAATGGCATTAAATAACATCAAGTGGAGATGATATTTAATTAAGTTAAAGTGAGTAAATTGAATAAATTAGCTCAATTTAAAATGTGATCAGATAAATTTAAATACCATTGGGTAAATGCAAAATACCATCCATCAGAGATAACAACACACCCACAGCTCCTATGAAAATAGGGGGAGAAAATCAAGAGTGGGAAATGTTTGTGACTTTCTTGCCCCCCCAAACTTTCAAATTAGGAAGAAATTATTTCAACTATAGGAAGAAATGGAGGTAGTGAGTTATGCACATTTGCATTGATAATACAACAGAACACAGGCATGTTAGGGGCATTGTTTTATTAGGCCAGCTATGTTATGAGTCAAACGACAGTCCTTGTAGCCTGGGGTGGGCTCAATGTGATGACATGGCAGGCTTAGTCCTGTAGCCTGGGGTGGGCTCAATGTGATGACATGGCAGGCTTAGTCCTGTCTCTCTTTTTTTTGAGACAGGGTCTCATGTAGCCCAGACTGGCCTCAAACACACTTTTTAGCCAAGGGTGACCTTAAGTTTCTAATCTTCCTACTTCCAACTCTTGAATGCAGCGGTTACAGGCATATACTATCAAGCCTGATTGTAGTGGGTAGCTAATATCTGATTTATACAGTGCTGGGGTCAACCCCAGGTCAGTGATTGTTAGGCAAGTACTCCACCAACTGAGCTCCACCTCCAGCCCTCCCTTCCCTGTTTATCTCTTGACTCTGAAAATATGTGGAGGCCTGTGATACACTTGGTGATGGACTAACCCCAGCTGAGGGAGTCACATGACATTAAGGTATTGCAGCCAGTGTGTGAAGTCATCAGAACTACAAATAGAGACCAGGATAAGTTCCTGGGATTGTGGACTGGAGAATGAGAATGAGGTGATTTTGAGGTAACAGTACTTTCCAGGACAGGACCATGGGCTGTTGTGTATTTGGGGATACCTGTTGCTGTGGTTTGAATGTCCCCTTCAAGACTCATGTGTTGGAAAGCTATCGCTGCTGCAATGATGTTGGGAGGTGGGACCTAAAGGGAGATGTCATGAAGGTGAGCGGATTCCTGTCAAACTAAAAAGGGCTTCTGTGTGACCCTCCCTCCTGTGGGAGGGACAGTGCTCTTCACATCTGGAGGATGCAGCCTTCCAGGAGCCATCTTGGGAGTGGAAACTGGGCCTATACCAGACATCAATCACGGCACTGTCCTTAGTTTAGAATTCCCAAACTCCAGAACTCAGAGAAATAAGTTTTTTTTTCATTATAAAAACAACACGCTGGGCAGTGGTGGTGCATGCCTGTAATCCTAGCACTCGGGAGGCAGAGGCAGGTGGATCTCTATGAGTTTGAGGCCAGCCTGATCTACAGAGCTAGTCCAGAAAAGGCTCCAAAGCTACAGAGAAACCCTGTCTCGAAAAACAAAAACAAAAACAAAACAAACAAAAAACCCCAAACCAAACCAAAACAATCCCCCCCCCCCCATAACACACAATGAACTGAAACACTAGTATAATAAGCCCAGGGATAGGGTGTAGGTGGCCCAGAGACTCTGGGCACATATCTTGAAGGATCAGTGTGACTTAGAGAGCTGGAAAAGGGACTTCAAAAGGGATGGACACATCAAAAGAATAGGGGCATTTTTAGTGAGAAAGGATGGAAACATACATCAGATATACTGAAGAGTTTTCAGTGTCTTATGGTGGAATTTTAAAAAGAAATTGCTGTAATTTTTTAAAAGTGTATGTGTGTGTGTGTGTGTGTGTGTGTGAGAGAGAGAGAGAGAGAGAGAGAGAGAGAGAGAGAGAGAGAGAGAGAGAGAGAGAGAGAGTCATAGCATAAACTTGGGCAGAGGACAGAAGAAAACTTCTCAGAGTCAATTCTCTCCCTCCACCTTGACATGGGTCCTGGGGATTGAACTTAGGTCATCAGACTTGCATTATTGGATAGCGAACACCTCTACTTGCTGAGCTATCTCGCTGGCCTTATTTATTTGTTTATCTATTTTTTAAGACTGGGTCTTATGTAGTCTACATTGTCCTGGAATTTGTTATGTAGCTGAAGATGACATGGAATTTTTTTTGGGGTGGGGGTAAAATTATATCTATTTTCTATCATCTATCTATCTATCTATCTATCTATCTATCATCTATCTATTCATGTATGTATGTACATGTGGCATGTACGTGGAGGTCAGAAGACACCTTGTGGGACTGGTTCTCCTTCCTCTATGTGGGTTCTAGGGATTGAACTTGGGCCATCAGGCTTGGTTGCAGGTGCCTTTATGGGCTGAGCCATCTTAACCAGTTGATCTTGACCTTCTGAACCCCCTGCTTCTGCTTTCTGAGTGCTAGATTGTAGGTGTTTGTTACCACTGCTGGTGCATGTAGTCCTGGGGATCCAGTCCAACGTTCTCCCACATGCTAGACAAGTAAGTATTCTAGCAACTGAGCTACAACCCCAGCCTCTTTCTTTCTTTCTTTCTTTCTTTCTTTCTTTCTTTCTTTCTTTCTTTCTTTCTTTCTTTCTTTCTTTCTTTCTTTTTGAGCTGAGGATCAAACCCAGGGCCTTACGCTTGCTAGGCAAGCACTCTACCACTGAGCTAAATCCCCAGTCCTTTATTTTTATTTCTTATGTGTTGGTGGAGACTTATTGATTATGTATGTATGTAGCTTTTTTTTTTCCCCCGAGACAGGGTTTCTCTGTGTAACACCCCTGCCATCCTGGAACTCACTCTGTAGATCAGGCTGGCCTCGAACTCACAGAGATCCACCTGCCTCTGCCTCCCAATTGCTGGGATTAAAGGCGTGTACCACCACCATCCAGCTATTTTTTATTTTTATGGTCAGACCTCACTGTAGAGTCTAGGTTGGCTTGGAACTAGTGATCTTCCAGCTTCAGCCTCCAAGGCATGGGATTACAGGTGTGTGCTCACTGATGATTTTTTAAGTAGATAAATGTTTATGTAAATATGGTGGGTGTGTTGACTATTCTTGGTATCAACTTGATTACATTTGGAATTAACTAAAACTCAAGTGGTTGGGTACACCTGTAGGAGATTTTTAAAAAACTTTCTTTTTATTTATTCTTTGTGTCTTTCACATCATGCATCTGGACTCCATTCATTTCCTTGTCCTTTTGTATCTGCCCTTACAACCTCCCCACCCAAATAAAATAAAATAAAATTTAAGAGAAAAAAGAAGAAAAAAGGAAAATTCAACCTTGTTATGGAAGCTGTAGTGTGACACAGTGAGTCACGCAGTAAACCTTTTTATCCATATATCTTTACTAGCCTAAGTGTTCACTGCAATGAGTCATTGGTCTGGTTGGAGGCCTCTGGTTTCTGCTACACTATTGATGCTGGGCCCTCACTGGGACTCCTCTTGGATATCCTGTTGTTGCCCTGTGTTGTGGAGATCCTGTAGCTTTGGGTCACATACTTCAGCAGATCACAGATTGGATGGATGTTTTTTTTTGGGGGGGGCAACTCATAACCTTGGTTCTGGGCCTGGGTAATTGCAAGGTTGGTCAGCCTGTCAGCTCTCCTTTGTCCTCACCACCAGGGTGAGCTCTCCAGCATTGTCCCAGCTAGTTCACCCCTTGCAATGCTGAGCAAGGGGTGGGCCCAGTTCTCCCATTTTTTTTCAGGAACTCAGGGTTGGCTCTCCCACACCTCTACCACCTCTACTGTGTTGCTCAGGCAAGGTGCAGGGGCCACTCTCCCGAAAGCTACAGCTAGTGAGGGCCAGGGACGGCTTTCCAGCTCTTATGATCTCAGGGCCAGTTCTCCCACCTGTCACAGGTGGAAAGGAGCAGGGGTTGGGGAGGGCATCTTTTCCCTACCCACTCCTCCATGGCAGATGGGGTGTGGGCAGATCTCCTATGCTCACGTTCTCTGGGTCAGTTCACCTGCATCCCCATCAACAGGGCCAGCTCTACTGTGCTGCCCAGGCGAGGTGCAGGGCCCGCTTTCCTGAGTGCTGCAGCTGGGGAGGGGAGGGTCAGCTCTCTCACCTACCACATATGGTAGGGGAAAGGTGGGGAGGGCATCTTGAGGGATTTTTCTTAATTAAATCATTTGAGGTGGGAAGGGGGACTTTCAATCTGGACCATACCTTCTGCTGACAGCCTATTTAAAGGACATGGAAGAAGGAAGCTCTCTCTTTGCTTGCTTGCCTTCACTTTAGCTGGCAAGTCTATTCCTTTACTGGTATTAGAGCCTACTTCTTTGAGATTCTGGCATAAACTGAAGACCAATCTGAGACATCCAACCTCATTGACTGAAGAACTACTGGATTCTTGGGTTTTTCATTCATAGCTAGCCATTGCTGGACGAGCTGGACCACAGCCTGTAAGACACCATATATATATATATATATATATGGTGTGTGTGTGTGTGTATTCTATCAGCTCTGTTCCTCTAGAGAACCCTGACTAATACAGTGGGTCTATTATTTAAGGAAGTGCAGGCTGGGCTGCTGAGGGAGGTTAGCCATGTGAGAGATGCTATCCTAGATTATTTAACCCACATAAGCTGGATCAGAACAAATAACCCCCCACTCAGCCAACCTTCAGAATCACAAGCAAATATTATCTGAAGCCACTATTTAGTGGAGCGGTCTGTTTTGTCACTAGTGAAACCTGACCTATGGCATTCACTGTAAGTAGCTGACTTTCCAGTCCTGGAGGGCACACATACTTTTCTTGTTTTATTTTATTTATTTTTGATACCTGTCTGTCTGCCTGGAACTCTCTGTAGACCAGGCTAGCTCGGACTCAGAGATCTGTTTGTCTCCTTTCTTAGGATTTTTGCAGCATAATAAGAAATTTGACTTATTTTGGCAACTTGGGAATAAGTGTGGGGGAAAAGTTCTTCTGAATTCAATCTTTGAACAACCAGAATGTTTTGACTTACCTGGAAAGAAAATTTCCTGTAAGTAGGTAATAATTGTTGCCTACCTCAGTGATTTTCAACTTTGTTGAGAACAGGTTTAATCTGAAAAGCTTGTTAAATGCACATTCTTAGTGCCATTTTCAGTAATGTGACTCAATCAATCTGGGATGGGGCTAAAAGCCATAGTGACAATGAGGGCCCAGGATGGATCTGAAGAAGGTCCCTCACTGACCGCACTTTGGAAATATAACTGAAAAGATTTATTCTTAAACAGTGTGGTTAGGACTACTCTCTGGCTCTGCTCTGTGATTTGACCTTCAGTACAGGTAACTGGAAACATTCCTGGAAACTGGCCAATCTGTGAGCAGCTACAACCGCTGATGTCGACCTCCGGTGCTTATGCGGTGTAGATGGTAGACTTACTAATGTAATCCCCTCTGTTCGCCTTGATATTCTGTTCTAAATGAGGGATATTGAGGGAATTAGGATAATTAGCATGCAGGCCTGTTCTGCAGGCATCTTCTTGGCTCCCATCAATCACTGACATTCTTATTCCCGTCTACCAAGGAGGCTTGAAAAGTTGCACAGCAGGCAGGGGGCAAAATTAATTGCTGTCTAGATTTTCTTAATAGTGTTTTTCTCAATATCCTTTTTTTTTTTTGGTTGGGGAAGAATAGTTTAGATGAAAAGGTTTTAAAATGTGTATAAAAGATAGACAGATTGTCAGGCGTGGTGGCGCACGCCTTTAATCCCAGCACTCGGGAGGCAGAGGCACATGGATCTCAGTTGGAGGCCAGCCTGGTCTACAGAAAGAGTTCCAGGCCAGCCAGGGTGGTTTACAGAGGAGAAACCTGTCACAAACAAATGAACAAACAAACAAACAAACAACAAACAAACAAGACAGACAGACAGAGGCTTTTTAAAAAAGGATTTAATTTTGTAAAATAGTCAAGGATAATGTTCATGGCTTTTTTTTCCACCCAGGTTGCAGGTGCAGAGTTTCTGTTTCAGTCTGGTTCCTACCTCTGGGTTGATCACGACTTTGAAAGTGAATTAGAAATGGGAAGAAATAACCCGGAGCTTTAACTGTATTAGTTTCCATAGCTTATCTCTGATCACAAACAGCTCAGTCGCCCTTGGAAGAAGGAGGAGCAGGCAGGGTGAGGAGGGAGAGCTGGGCATCTTCACAAGAGTGGCTGCTTTTCCTTGTGCTCCAATCATGGTTCCTTCAAAACTCACTTTGGGGTTGGAGACGTATCAGTGGATAAAAACCCTTGCCACCAAGCCTAGAGCCTCAAGTTCCATCCCTGGGATTCACATGGTAGAGAGAACTGACCCTTGTACAGGTTGCCCTTTGAACTCCGTACATGCCCTATAGCACCTGCTCATACACATAGATAAATAAGATATAATTTTGAGAAACTGTTGTGTTGCTCGTTTCCTTACCTGGCTGGGGTATAGAATGTCTGTTGCACATGTTGGAGATTTTTTGAGTTGTCACAGTGTCTGCTGGTAGCATGAGTAAGAACTGAAATGAAAAAAAGAACAGCAAGGAATCCATTCATGGTGGTTTGCATGTGAGACATCCCCCATAGTTGACCTGGTGTCTAGTTGGCTCTGTTTTCTTAGGAGATGCAGCCTTGCTGGAGGAAGTGCCTGGGGGTAGACTTTGTGGGTTTCTTTCTTTCTTTCTCTGTTTCATTCTCTCTCTCTCTCTCTCTCTCTCTCTCTCTCTCTCTCTCTCTCTCTCCTCCTTTCCTGTGTGTGGATTAAAATGTGACCAGCCTCTACCTGCCTGCCCTGCCATCCTCTCTGCCATTGTGTACCATCTGGAACTTTAAGTCAAACTTCCAAGTTGCCTTTCTTTCTTTCTTTCTTTCTTTCTTTCTTTCTTTCTTTCTTTCTTTCTTTCTTTCTTTCTTTCTTTCTTTCTTTCTGGCCAGTCCTGACCTGAATCTCGCTCTGTAGACCAGGCTGGTCTTGAACTCACAGAGATCCGCCTGCCTCTGCCTCCCAAGTGCTGGGATTAAAGGCTTGCACCACCACTGCCTGGCTCCAAGTTGCTTTTTGCCATAGAATTTTATCACAGCCATCAGAGAAATAACCATTCTCTGGGGGAAGCAGCCTAAGGAAGAAGAGAATAACTTCTTCATACAAGGCTTCTGTGGGGTTGAGTCACATCCCAACTATTTCCAGTTGATTTCAAACCAACCCAAGCATTCATTTGCAGTTGAACAGGAAGACAGGAAACATCTCATGCTGAGGAGGGAGGGTGATACCTCCCCAGGATCCCCCCCCCCCCAAGCCTCTTGCCAGCAGAGAGCAGGAATCCTCACAGTTGCTGGGCTTACCGCCTTTCTTTTTCCTCCCTTGTAGATCTGAAAGTTTTTGGACATCTTACCTAGAAATCCTGCTAACAGGAAAAGGACAGGGACTTGGCACTTGTGTGACCCCAGTGGCTTCTAGTCTTACCAGATTCTAACTCAGTCCCAGGGAGAGAGGGAGGGAGGAAAGGAAGGAGAGAGAGAGAGAGAGAGAGAGAGAGAGAGAGAGAGAGAGAGAGAGAGGGAGAGGGGGAGGGAGAGACAGACAGACAGACAGACACACACACAGAGAGAGAGAGAGAGGGAGGGAGAGACAGACAGACAGACAGACAGACAGACACACACACACACAGAGAGAGAGAGAGAGAGAGAGAGAGAGAGAGAGAGAGAGAGAGAGAGGTTTCAAAGCAACTTGATGAAATGTAACTTTAGGGTCACCAAAAATGCAATCACAACTCTCTGGAGGAGCCCATGCCTGCACTTGGGTATGCTTTAGTTTCTGAATCTCTCTCAGAGAAGCCCACTTCCGTGTTTTGTTCAAGCTCTTCCTGTCGTTTTGAATGCTCTTCTTTCTTGATTTCTTTAATGAACTCCCCAGCTTTGCTTCAGATTGTCCACTGCTCAAACCCTTCCCTGTTTTGCAGCCACAGATCTCAGTTTGACCCGAGTTCAGGTCCCTAAAAGATTAAGGGAGGGCTGGAGAGATGGCTCAGTGGTTAAGAGCACTGGCTGCTTTCCCAAAGGACCAGGGATCCATTCCCAGTGCCCCATAGCAGCTCACAACCATTTTAAAGTCCAGTATCAGGGGATCCGAAGCCCTGTTCTGGCCTCTAAAGGCACTGCGTGTGTGTGATACACAGACATATATGCATGTAAAACACCCATACACATAAAATAAGTAAATTAATCAGAAAAATAAGAGACCAAGGGAGTTCTTCAGGCCAGCGAGGATGACAGTGTGGGGTAATGTCTGCCATCTCACCACTGACACATTCAGTGTCATCAAGCAAGGACCAACCACCCTGACTGATGGCTTGGCGTTTCTCAAGCCATTGATGTCCTTCTGCACAAGGTAGTGGGTTGGGAGTACAGAAGGAGGATCCAAATCAGAATTTACCAGAAAAGTTGCTTTCTTTCGGTTTTCTTCAAAATGCACACATTTGGGCATTGCCTTGGGTTTGGCGTATGCTCTCGAACTTTCAAGAAAGCACCTGGGCCTTTCTGTTGGCTCCCACATCCTTGCCTGATTGGGCTGAAATAGTCATATTTAGGTCATTTTAAAGGCCTGAGATAGTTCCTTGAGTTAAAAAATGGGGAGGGGTGAGGATTATTTATTTATTTATTTATTTATTTATTTATTTATTTATTTATTTATTTATTGTTTTTGAGACAGAGTTTCTCTGTGTAGCTTTGGTGCCTTTCCTGGAACTTACTCTGTAGCCCAGGCTGGCCTCGAACTCACTATGTATGCCTGCCTCTGCCTCCCGAGTGCTGGGATTAAAGGCGTGCATCACCACTGCCCGGCTGATTATGTTTTAAAATGAGAAAATAAGACAAACAGTAAATCAGGCATGGGTAATCTCAGCTCTCAGGGGCTGCGAGGCAGGGGCAATCAGGAGTTGACGGCCAACCTCAGCTACTTAGCAAGTTCCAAGCTAACTTGGGCATGTGAGACCCTGTTGAGAACCAAACATTCTTCCCTATATCCCCCACCAAAGGAATCCCAGAGACTACCACTGTGCTTATCCTGAGTGGTGGGGGAGTGAGTCTTTCTTCCTGTGTGTATCTCTCTGTCTCTCTTTCTGTCTCATGTAGCCCAGGCTGGCCTCAAACTCACTATGTAGTCAAGAATGATATTGACAGCTCTCCCTGCCTCCACCTCCTCAGCGCTGGGATTACAGGCCTGTCACCACCACTTCTGTGCTGGGGATTGAACCCTGGGCCTTGTGCATGCTAGGTGAGCCACATCCCCAGCCTGGGTTGAGTTCTTTATGAGCGTGTGTGTGCACATGTTTGTGCCCGTGTGTGTGTGTGTGTGTGTGTGTGTGTGTGTGTGTGTGTGTGACTGTGTTTTGGAATCGCATTGAAGCTGATGCCACCAACAGAAACCTTTGGTCTTTGGAGTCCTTTACTTTCACACTGAACATTTTCACGGAGGTTCTCGTGGGCGGCTTGTGCTCTGAGCAGTTTCTCCTCTGAATGCTTCTTTTGTGACCTGAGACCCAGCCTCACCTACAGAACAGCTCAGCCCCATGCATGGCAAGGCTGTGTGCCATCCAGGGATTTCCTAATGGCTAAGCACATTAGGAACAGAGATTTATGATCACCTTCCCAGTCAATTAAAATTCTAGATATTACTAAGGCAGAATTCAATTAAGGTTAATTGGGGCTTCTGAAAACTGTTTTTCCAAAGGGAAGCCATGATGGGATTGTGGCTCCTAGTGGGTTTTGATCAGTTTTAAATAACTTTCTGTGCCTTTCTTTTCTTGGCACCAACTGCCTCCTCTCCCCAACGTGGCTCCTGCTATTATCATTTAATTCCGATGTTGCCTTTTCTGTCATAAGCTATCACTGTGACTTATTTGGTTTTTGCTTTGTCTTTCCCCAAAACAAAAGGAAACAAAACCACCCCCTCCACCACCACCCCCTAAACTAAAACAACAGAAGAAAACAAAACTCCCAAGGCTCTCTGCAGACCAGAATCCTAACAAAGCCTCAACCTGTGCCATGCTGAAATCACAGTGGTCTGACATGAAAGAAATACAGTCATTTGGAAGATTGTGACAACATTTCAGAAGTAATTATCAAGCCTGGAAGAACAGCCCATTTCCTTTCCTTTGCCATTAAGGTGGATGAAAAGGTTTGCCAACAGTGCCAACGGAGGGCAGCAGGAGGGGGCATGGAACAGGTGCATGCTGGAATCACAATGCAAGTCAGGCTTCCGTTCTACCCCAAGTTTTATTTTCTCGTCGTCAAGGGCTATTGTGACAGTTCTTAGCACAGTTGATTGAACTGGGAAAACACTTGGGACGGGCCCTTCATCACCGAATGCAGAACATGCAGCCAGCAGCTCCCAGAAGGCCCCAGGGCGGGGAGTGAATAATAATTCCTGTGGTTTATATTCTCAGAAATTCTAACCTGTTGTTCATCACTGGAGATGAATCCTGGAAAGCCAGGGAGGCACATCATGTTGAAAAGAAGAGAGGATATGATTGCATGTGGAAGCCGACATTGCCACCTTCCTGTTGTCCTGCTGTTCTTCAAGGGGTATCGGGAGGCACCTGACGGGAGCCGAGGGGAGCCGCCACCAGATGCCACCTGCATGAATTAGAGGCGTTTTCAGTGCCTCACACCCCTGAGATTATCACCTACAACCTCTTGACAGAGCATAGATTCCATGGGTACTTTCTTTCCAAGATTTAAAAATACATTTTATTTGGTGTGTGTGTGTGTGTGTGTGTGTGTGTGTGTGTGTGTGTGTGTATCTGTGCACAGCACACCATGTGAGTGGAGGTCAGAGAGCAACCTTTGGGAGTTGGTTCTCTCTCTCTACTAGGTGGTCAAGCTTGGTGGCAACCACCTTTCATGTTGAGTCACTTTGCTGGCTACTCTGGGTGGTTTCGACCTTCACAGGCCTTCCTCCAGTGAGCACAGAGGAAAAAATTTGGTGAGGCCAGTAGTCCCTGGTGCTGATCTTTATAATTTACCTTCTGTCAGTTTCAGTGTCCTAACAACCTCCAGGGCAGGTTGAGAAGGGTCCAGTTATTTACAAGGCTAGTGTATGCGGCAGTCACGTGGTCTCTGTAGTGGCGCATGCTGTACATGAACTTCTTTCAGTGTCTCTCATTCATCCATCAGAGCAGTTCACCTAGTTCCTGCCCCACTGCAAGAAGGACTCATCTTAGAACTGCTTCCTTTGGATGGTCGGAGGGTATAGCTTAGTTGGTGGAGTGCTTGCCTAGCACGCATAAAGCCCTAGGTTCAATCCCCAGCACCCCATAAATTGATGGCCTATGTCTGTAATCCCAGCACTTAGTGCAGCGAGTTACCCCAGATTGGGGCTGGAGACTGGTGGCTGTGGAGCGCCATGGGACTGGACTAGGCCCTCTAGATATGGAAGACGGTTGTTTGTCTCGAACTGTTTTGGGGGCACCCAGGCAGGGGGATCAGGATCTGTCCCTGCTGCATGGGCAGGCTTCTGGAATCCAGTGCCTGTGGTGTGACACCTTGCACAGCCTTGGTGCAGTGGGAAGGGACTTGGACCTGCCTAGGCTCAGTGTGCTGGGCTCTGCTGACTTCCCATGGGAGACCTCGATTTGGGGGATGTGGGGATGCCGGGTGGCTTGGGAAAGAGGGCTGGGGGTGGGAGGAGGAAGAAGGGAGGGTCTGTGGATAGCATTGGAGTGAGTAGAAAATTTCTTAATAACGAAAAATGAAAAACAGTTGTGTTGTTTTCTGGGGACATTGCTGGACTGGCACCTACCCCCAGTCTCAGTTCTCTGTGGAGGTGAAGTTTAGACCCGACACCCACACTTGTCAGTTTCTTGTTTCTTCTCTTCTTAAAGACCTCCTAGAAAAGGAGAGATGGGAAAGAAAGATTCTGAAAGTGTAGCAGTTCAGGAGAAAGTTTCTGTAATCAGAGAGCTGGGGTGTAATTATATGATAGCCAGGAGAGAGAAACACGCAGGCAGCGTCAGTCTCCAGGGTACGGTTTCTAATGAATTCTCTCTATTCCTTATGGGAGAGAGAGGCACATTTGTAAAATTAAAAGTCAATGCCTCTTTGATGAGAGGATTTGCCTGCTCTTCTGTCCTTTTAAAAAGTACTGTGTGCTTGGGAAGAAGAGCCAAGAAACCAAACCTCTGCTCAAGGACATTGGGGGCGAGCAGGAAAAAGCTGCTTGCTTTTCTTCTCCCAGATTTCAAGGCTATGTGGGCCCTTTTCTGAAAGAATTAGCGAGGTGGTAGGTGCCATGTGAATGGCTGATCTGAGGCACACGGCCTTGTCTGTACAGCATGATAATACCTGTTAATTCAGAGGAGAAAAACATCTTACTTACAGCAGCCAGCGACATTGTACAACTGAAAAAAAGGTTGGCTGCGTTTTTCTTCTCCTTTTTGGATTCTCCTCTTTTGAGACAGGTCTCCTGTAACCCTCTCTGGCCTCAGACTTGCTCTGCAGCCCCGGTGACTTTAAACTTTTGATCCCTCTGCCTCTACTTCCTAAATGCTGCGATTCTAAATGTGCACTACCTTGCCAAGTTTGTGCAGAGCCGGGGAATTGAACCCAGGGTTTTGTGCATACCAGTCAAGCATGCTGCCAACGGAGCTACAGCCCTACTCAGGCTTTTGTTTTCTTGTCCTGTTTGGAGTTCATGTGGACTGGGGGGGGGGGCGGGGGAGGGGGGTGGGCTCCTGTTACATGGAATACAAGTCTGCAGCCACTAAACAGCTCCTTTCTTGAGGCCACTGTCTGTTTGTGGCAGAGTTCTTTCCTGAAAACACTGAGAATTCAAGAGGAGACAGGGGTGTCTACTATAGATGGGCAAATTTGATCCTAGATTCTGCTCCTCAGTTCACATAAAAATGTCCCCAGTGAGCAGCGACATCAGCAGAGCAGAGGGTCTGGGAGAGGATGTGGGGCATGGCTGCAGGAATGCTTGCTCCGCCATGTTGTGAAATGTTCGGGAATCACAGGGCCAGGCTGTTAAACACCATAGTTGTTATTGAGGACTAAATGACATAAGCTTTCAGTTAGATACATAGCATTGGAAACAAAGGTAGTACCATAGTTTGGATCTGAAGTGTCCCTTGAAGGTTTGTGTGTTTTTAGCTTGGCTGCCGGTTTGGAGCAGTTGCAGGGCAGTGGAAACATTAAGAGGAGAGGCTAATGGCAGGGCTCTGGGTTGTTGAGGGGGTAGCATTTTAGAGGTAGTGAGAGCTTTCCCTTCTTCTCTCTGCTTCCTGGGGAAGCTTGCTCCACCATGTACCGCTGCAGTGCCCTGCATTGCCACAGACACAAAGCCAGCAAGACCAAGCAACCATACACTGAAACCTTCAACACCACATGCCCAGCTGGCTTGGTGCTGCACACCTTTAGTCCCAGCCCTCCGGAGGCAGAGGCAGGAGGATCCCTGTAAGTTCTGCCTGGTCTACATAGTGAGTCCCAGGCTAGCTAGGGCTACACAGAGAAACCTTGTCTCAGAAACAAACAAACAAAACTGTGAGCCCTAATAAACCTCTTGTCTTCATAAGCTGGTTACAGTAGGTATCTGTTACCGCGATGGAGAGCTGATTGACAAGGCAGTGAAGTCTGGAAACTCTACTTCCTGTTTCTTTTTGTTTCTAAAAATAATTTATTTAAATTTATTTTATGTGCATTGGTGTAAAGGTGTCAGATCCCCTGCAACTGGAGTTACAGACAATTGTGAGCTACCATGTGGGTGCTGGGAAATGAACCCAGGACCTCTGGAAGAGCAATCAGTGCTCTTAACCGCTGAGCCATCTCTCCAGCCCATACTTCCTATTTCTTTGCCTACCTGTTAGGATGACCTTTGCTGTGAGGCAGTTTCTGTCTGTTGTAACTGTTGAGTGGGAATGTTACTGCTCACCTCTTCAGTGTGTGTGAAGACAGTGCCTTCAGTGGAATTGCAGGCCATGGCTCACAGGTAGCTATGGGAGAGTGTTTACAAGCTGGGCATTTGTGTGGTGGCATGGGCTTGTAATCTCAGAATGTCTGAGGCTGGAGGATGAAGAGTTTGAGGCCAGCCTGAGCTGCATGGTAAATCTGAGGTCAGCCTAAGGTATTGAGCCAATGCAAAAAATAAAAATAAAAAATAAAAAAATAGGAGAGAAAGAGGAGGGGAAGGAAGGAGAAAAAGAAAGAAAGAAAATGAGGAATAAAGAAAGAAAGGAAGAAAGAGAGAGCGAATAAACATGGAGCAGTGACATGCGAGTCCTCTATTTCAGGGGTCTCTCAGAAGAAGGATGGCTGGGTATGTGGGTGTAACCAGCAAACAAAAGTGTTGCAAACTGAAGAGGTGCCTTCATCTTTTGAGGGACTATGGAAAAAAAATCCCATAGGCTTGGTGACATTTATTTCTTGGGGTTCTGAAGACTGTGATGGGGTGCTAGCCTGATGGAGTTCTGGCTTAGGCCTTCCTTCTGCTCGTGTCTCAGGGCAGAGAGAGAAAAGAGAGAACAAGCTCTCTCTAATCTCTTCTTTTTGAAAAAAATGTTCTTTATTTTGAATTTGTGTGTGTGTATGTGTGTGTGTGTGTGTGTGTGTGTGTGTGTGTGTGTGTATGTTCCTACAATGGTGAGCATGTGGAGGTCAGAGAACAACTCTTAGGAGGTCAGAGACTGGACCCAGGTCACCAGCTCTTGTGGCGGGTGCTTTTGCCAGCAGAGACATCTCCCTGTTCCCTCTAGTCTCTTCTTTAAAGGCATAATCCTGTTCCCCCAGGGTCCCATCCTCATGCCTGAATCACTTCCTGAAAGCGATTAAGATACCAGATACCAATTGTGTTGGGATGCCAAGTGTCAATTTGACAGGATCTAGAACCATCTAGGAGACAGGCCTCTGGACACACTTGTCGAGGATTATCTTCATGTTACCTGAGGCTGGAAGACCTTTTCAGGATTTTCTGTCTGGAATCCTGCACAGTGTAAATAGAGAACGGGAATTGGGCAGATACATGCATTTATCCCTCTCCCTTCCTTCCTTCCTTCCTTCCTTCCTTCCTTCCTTCCTTCCTTCCTTCCTTCCTTTCTTTTCTCCCTCCCAACTTCCCTCCCTCCCTTCCAACCTCCCTTCCTTTTCTTAAGTTGCTTTTGTTAGGATATTTTATCAAAGCAAAAGGGGAAAAAAAAAAAAAAACCCAAGAGATCAATACACTGGCATCTTGACCTTGAGTTTCCCAGTCCTGAGCACTGCCTTATTATTGAAGCATTTGTCATAGCAGCTTGAACTGACATAGACAGGTGATAAACTTAGTTGAGTGCAAATGGACTGGAAGTGATTTCAAGGTATTTGCCCACAAGCAGCAAATGGGGCATGTGAGTATTTTAGGGTGCAGTCTATGCTGCCTTGTGCTATGCCTGCCATGATGACATGAGGGCTGTTTGGGAACTGTATGGATGGAAGGCATTTTTGTTTGTTTTTGAGACAGGGTCTCACATGGCTCAGTCTGGCCTTGAACCCGATATGATGAAGATGACCATGAACTTCTGACCTCATGCCTTAACTTTTCAAGTGCTAGGATTACGGCATGGACTCCCACATTTGGCCAGGTGGAAAGCATTAGCAGTTGAGAGGCATTTTTAAACTTCCGAGACTAGGGACAAAGGAGATGTCTTTAGAATTGTTGGTACCCACTTGACTCTTTTCTCCTCTTGGCTTCCATGGTAAGTGTTTACTTCTGGTGCTGGGTTTGAACCCAGGGCCTGGTGTGCTCTGAACAAGCAATTTGCTGCTAAGACAAACCTGAGACCTTCTTTGTTGACTTTTCCTTCTTCCAGCTCGTGTTCGTTAATGTTAGACTTCTCTCTCCCCACTTTCTTTCCCCTGATGCTTCTCTCTTGACCCCTCTCTCATTTTTACAACCAGCTGTATTCTAGCACGAGGATGCTAGGTCACACTGTATCAACGGCAGCATCACCTTTTATTATTTGCTCACTAACACACCCTCTCCAGAGTTAGGCCCATTTTCCTATTGCGGGGGTCCTTGGTTTTTAAGCAATGTGGTCCTAATGATTTTTCCGCTGCAGGTAAGATGTGGAAATTGTTACAGCAACTCAGTGCAGGGGCCAGGCAAGTTGATGATTGCAAACGCCACTGTGGAAGCTTGGGCTCCTCTTTTTCCTTGAGAGGATGGCTGCTAACCTTGGCAGTGGAGCGGATCCCACGTGAATTTCTACTTGTAAATATGCAGCTCTCCTTAAGCAAATGGGATGGGAGGAATTCAGATTTTCATCAAAAATAAATTAAAAATGGAGTCCTCGCATTATAAAGGAATTCATAGGGAGATTTTTCTAGCGAGCAACTGTCTTAACGTATGAGTCACGTGTGTTCATTACCATCAGGGCTTTTTTTTCCCCCCTAGCAGCCCAGGGCGGGTGTGAGATACAACTGGGGTATCTCACATAGGGCACCTCATGGTTTCAGTCAGTGTCCATCCTTGTTTTTCATGTTTTGCTGCACTGTAAGTTTCTTCCTAGAGACATGTCAAGCCCAGGTGAGTCTGTTGCGTTGTTTACGTCCGTTTGAGTTTTAAACGTAGCCCATTTCTTTGGCCCAGGGCTGTATTCTGCTTTCCACGTGAGTGGGAATTTCAGTTTCTGCCATGTGTGGCGCGATAAAGTAGGTCACTAATGAAATGCTTAACACGACGGAGCAGTGCTCTGCACCAGAGTAGCGCACAGAGGGTGTTGACCAAAGCAACAGACCGGACCTAGAGAACAGAGGACAGAGTCAATGGGCGCTTTCCAGGACCTGTACAGGAAGTCATTTTGAGCAGGAGCATCCGGATCCAAGCTGGGTGGACAATTGTCAGGAACTCTAATCTGGCAGCAAACTCACACTCAGCGCTGTGGGGATCTGAGCGGCAGTGGGGGACAGCCCCAGTCTGGGGAGCATCTGTGAGTGACATTTCCCCATTGTGGGGCTCATCTCCAGTCCCTGCTGGCCTTACCTGTGCTTCTCATTGTTGGACCAAACACCGATGAGACGAGATTTAGGGGAGGAATGGTCTATTCTGGCTTACAGCTTGAGGGGATACATCCTATCATGGCATGAGGGCTTGGGGCCAGGACTGGGAAGCCAGCTGGTTATATACTGCTTAGGCATCCAGGAAACAGACATTGGACAGGAAGTGGGGCTGGGCTGGTGTCTTAGTTAGGGTTACTATTGCTGTGATGAAACACCATGACCAAAGAAACTTGGGAAGCGAAGGGCTTATTTGGTTTACACTTCCACAGCCTTGTTCGTGATTCAGGGAAGTCAGGACAGGAACTCAAACAGGGCAGGAACCCGGAGGCAGGAGCTGATGCAGAGGCCATGGAGGGGTGCTGCTTACTGGCTTCCTCCCTCTGGCTTCCTCAGCCTGCTTTCTTATAGAACCCAGGACCACCAGTCCAGGGTGGCCACACCCACAATCAGCTGGCCCTTTCCTATCAATCACTAATTAAGATGCCCTACAGGTTTGCCTTCAGCCTGATCTTATGGGAGCAATTTCTTAACTGAGGCTCCTTCTGCTCCAGTGACTCTATCTTATGTCAAGTTGACACAAAATTGGCCAGCACAAGAAACCCTAGTCACCCACTTCCTCCAGCAATGATCCTCAACCTTCCCAAGCAGTTAGGCACCCAGTGTTCAGACACATAAGCCCATGGGAGATATTTAATATTCAAATCACAACACCTCTCAAGTTTTAAAAACCTCAGACTCTAGGGAAAAGATGCAGGTGAGGTGAACAGCAGGAACTTATTTCTACATGATAGAATCCCTTTTGAGTAGGGCGGTGGTAACATACGCCTTTAATCTCAGCACTTGGGAGGCAGAGGCAGGCAGGTCTCTGTCAGTTCAAGGCCAGCCTGGTGTCTACAGAGTGAATTCCAGGACAGCCAGAGCTGTTACACAGAGAAACCCTGTCTCAAAAATCCAAAGAAATCCCCTTTGGAGTAGGGCTCTCTCTTCCCTGGAAGCTGCCTTTCTCTGCTTACCCATTTGGTCTCCAATGACTGCTGTAGAAGTTGCCACAAAACAACAGGAATTTCCCCTTTTATGTACTCAGAAGCCAGAAGTCTGAAATTAGTATCATTGGTTTGAAGCCAAGGTGTCAGCAGCAGGGCCATCCACTCTCCAGAGCCCTCGGATGAGAGTCTATCCATCATCCTTTTCAGCTTCCAGTGGCTGCCCAAAGCAGCCACATGGCTTTGCCTCTCTCTTGGAAGGATACTCGTGATTGTATTTAGGGCCCACCGAGATTATCCAGGATAATTTCTGCATCTCAGGATCTTTAACTTAATCACATCTAGTGAAGTTGTTGCCAGATAAGGTAACATTTACAGGGTTCAGGTATTAGGAGTGCCACCTCTGGGGCCATTCCGCAGCTGGCGACACCACCTCTGTTAACTTACTTGTCTGTAGTGCTGTGTTTGACTGTGAGTGTGACTCTAATCACTGGTAATTGTTGAGTGGCACTGGGACACTCTTCTGGGGACCGCCTGCCAATTCAGGACTTTCTGGCCTTGAAGCATACCAAGGGGTGAGGAGTGAGATAAAATCCGCTGGCAGGGAGGAGCAATTTAGCATAGACATTGTTTTCTATTGAATGGGAGCCACGATTTTAGGGAAAACCTGAGTGGCTGAGTTTTGATTTTAGTGTTGTTTAAAGAATGTCTAACAATAGTCCTTGGGCCGCTTTGGGGCCCACCAATCTGGCTTCCTCCTCAGTAAAGGAGCCAGATGCTACCCCTCTGCTCACCACAGATCCAGAGAGGTGAGGTCTGCCCTAGCTCACAGAGGTAAGCATAGAGGGAGCTGTAGAGAAGCGTGTGCTTTCTCATAACCCAGGGCCTAGTCCCCATCCAATGTGCCCCTCATCAGGACCTGTAATGGCTCACCAAGCTTTAAAGACCCAGAGATTCAGCTGGATCTTCATGCCCCTTCTCAGAGCTATCTATTTTTTAAATTTAATTTTATTCCTTTGAAGTTTTTGCTCCTCCTCATTTGTCTTAGTAACCCGGGGAGGAAGGATTTATATGGCTTACACATCCTGATCATAATCTATCATAAATGGAAGTGGGAAGTGAGGTGGGAACTCAAGGCAGGCACTGCAAAGCACAAACTGCAGCAAAGGTCATGGATAACGCTACTTACTGGCTTGCTCTCTATGACTTATTCAGTTCACTTTCCTTTTTTTTGGCTGAGGATCGAACCCAGGGCCTTGCGCTTGCTAGGCAAGCGTTCTACCACTGAGCTAAATCCCCAACCCTCAGTTCACTTTCTTATATAACCCGGGACCACCCACCCAAGGGTGCTGTGCACACCCACAGTAGGCTGAGTCCTCCCACATCCATCATTGGTTAGGAAAATGCCCCCCCCCCCCCAAACTTGCCTCCAGTCCAACCTTAGGGAGGGATTTACTTAATTGAGGCTTCCTCTTCTTAGATGACCCTAGCTTGGGTTAAATTGACAAAAACCTAATCAGAACACCGCTCTAATGTGGGAGATTCTTCCTCTAGGTTTCCAGTCTCCTGAACATCTGTTTCAAGAGTTTTTTTTTGAATGAATGCCACTCACTGCTGGGACACAGCAGAAGGCACACGAAGTAGCAACAGAGATGTGGCAAAGATTCAAAGTATTTCATAACATTCCTATAGCAGTGGTTCACAATCCAGTCTGTTTTCCCACTTAAGATGTATGGGAGAACCCTCTAGAAGTTCCCGATTCCTTCTTGGTTTATCTGGCCGGTTGTAGCTACCTGAGTCTGATAGGCTGGATGCTCACTTGCTAGCATGGATGAACTCACTGAACATTTTGGCCGCATCCTTTAATCTTTCTGGATATGAAACTCTTAACTTAGCCCTCAGGGTCCCTGAAGTTCCTCATGGGAACTGCTTTACACAATTGCTTGTGAAAGTTGTGTGTTTGTTTCTCTCTTTTGTAGCTTTTCCAACGTTTTGTTTTCCCAAACTATATGCACAAATCTAAGGGCAGGCTGCGTTTCTTCTTCATTTGGTTTTCACTGAAAACACCAATGTAGTTGCTGGCTAGCCTGGGCAGAATACTTTGCCACCCAGTTTTCCTAGGTTAGAGCATAGTCATTACTTATCTATTGCTGTGATCTGATGTCATGACCAAGGCTACTTATAGAAGAAAGGATTTATTTTGGGCTTAGGGTTCTAGAAGGTTAGAGTTCATGCTGGCAAGGACAGCAGGCAATAAGTGGCTGGAGCTGGATGCTGAGGACCCACATCTTGAACCACAAACAGGAAGCAGAGAGAACACATTGGAAAGGTTGTGAGTCTTCTGAAACCCCAAAGACCCCGGAGACATACTTCTTCCAGCACTGGGGACCAAGTATCCAGATATTGGAGACTTGTGGGGGTGCTCAAACTGCCACACGGAGGCAGCGTCCGTGTCCTTCAACGCTGAAAGCAGTCAGGTGCCATCTGTACTTTTTGTGCTTGATTCTGTCTGTATAGTCCTTTGTATTAGTTACCTTTCTCTTTGCTGTGGCCTGATAAGAAGCAACTTAGAAGAACAATTTATTTTGGTTCATGGTTGAAGAGGGTAGAGTTCATCATTTTAGGATCCCAGCTTATGGGACTGTCCACATTCAGGGTTAAACATCTGGGCATGGGGGAGGTTGACCTCAAAGCTATACCTGTAGCTGTGTCTCCTACATGATTCCAAATCTAGATGGGTTGACAACGAAGACTACTCACACCTCTTTCCCTTGCCCCAGACCATTCTTAGTGGAGGGGCAGTTCTCATGGGGAGATACACCTATGTTGTCTTACCTCTAAGATGGTGTGGTGGTTTAAGAGAAAATGGCCTCCACAGGAAGTGGAGCTATTAGGAGGTGTGGCCTTGTTGGAGGAAGTGTGTCACCGTTGGGGTGGGCTTTGAGGTTTCCTATGCTCAACTTCCCTCAGTGTGATAGTCAACTTCCTGTTGCCCACAAGAAGTAGTTCTCTCAGTTCCAGCATCGTGTCTGTCTGCACACCGCCATGCTCCCCGTCTTGACGATAATGGACTGACCCTCTGAAACTGTAGGCAAGCCACCCCAGTGAAGTGTTTTCTTTATAAAGTTGCCATGGTCATGGTGTCTCTTCACAGCAATGAAAACCCAAACTAAGACAGATAGGAATGATCTAAAAGGAAGTAGTTGTGTTTATTGTTCCCCTGAAAAGCTCCATGCTGGCACTTTCAAGATACGAGTCATATTTTAAACTTGGATTCATCCTTTTTGGACAGGGTGGAGGGGAACATATCTTACTCCTTTTTTTTAATTAAAGAAATTTTTAAAATTTATTTTATATACCAACCACAGATCCTGCTTTCATCTCTCCTCCTGCTTCCTCCCAGCCTCCCCCCCCCCGACCCCCCAACCCCCATTCCCTCCTCTGAAAGGATAAGGCCTCCCACAAGGAGTCAGCAAAGCCTGGTACATTCAGTTAAGGCAGGACCAAGCCCCTCCCCTCTGCATCAAGGCTGAGCAAGGTGTCCCACCATAGGTAATAAGCTCCAGAAAGCCAGCTTGTGCACCAGGGATAGACCCTGCATATCTTACTTCTATAGGACACTTGTGCATACCTTCTGTTGCGGTAAAATCATCTGAGCTAATCGGTTTATACAGGTTATTTTGGCTCGTTCATGTGGAGGTTTTAGTTCACAGTTGACCCCTGTTGCCTTTGGGTCATGATGGGAGAAGCACATGGTAGTGAGGGCTGCTTACTTCAGTGTGCCTTCAAAGCAGGTGGGGGTGTTAGGAAAAGGGAGGGAGAGAGAGGGGGAGAAGATGGAATCTCATGACCTCCTCCTAGGACAAACCTCCAGGGACTGAGGCCTCCCTGCAGACCCCGTTTTTTCCTGGTTCCGCTGCCTTCCAACAGGACCAAGCATTTAACATGCGGGCCTTTGGGGAGCACTCCAGATCTGAAGCCATGGCGCTGTCTTCCTGTACCCGTCCTTCCTCTCCTCCCTCCTGTGACCTTGCAGCTCTTGCTAGAAAACTCTCATTCCCTGGTGTCCCCTGCTGTTTTTACATTGGTCCCTGAAGCTTCTTGAAAGTTTCCTCTTTGCCTCTCTTGGGAAGACGGTTACCCCCAGGAGTCTCCTGTTCTTCCAGAGCCCGGTTCTGCTCTGCTCCCCGCCCCCGCCCCTGTCGCTGTTCCTCACTAGCCAGCCTACTGTGGGATTCTAGTTAGTTGAAAGCCAAGTCTTTCGCTATCACTTTGAGTCACTGGATCAGCTGTCTGAGACAGCGTGGCCTTCTGGGAGAGACCTGCTTGCTAGCTTTCACTCTTTATTTATTTTTATTTTCCGGAGACAGGGGTAGCTCAAATGTTAAATAACCTTTAAATAAAAGCTGAAAGATCAGATATTGGGGTAAAAGCTGAAAGATCAGAGAAGCAGAGCAAGCCACAGCCAACCTCATCTTGCCAGCTCCTCAGCTGATCCTGTTCTATCCTCAGAATGAAAGCCTCACCTGAAAGGCCTCAGCCAAAAAGAGCCTCTAGTTCCTGTCTCCTCACGCACTTTATACCTTTCTCCACCCTGCCATCTTGCTTCCTGGGATTAAAGGCATGTGTGCTTACCAAGCAAAGGCATGAGATCTCAAGAGCTGGGATTAAAGGTGTGTGCCACCACTGCCTGGCTCTGTTTTCTCTCCTAGGCAGAGTCAATCTCATGTAGTCCAGGGTGGCCTTGAACTCACAGAGATCTAGATGGATCTCTGTCTCCTGAGTGCTAGGATTAAAGGTGTGTGCCACCACTGCCTGGCCTCTATGTCTAATCTAGTGGCTGGCTCTATCTTCTGGTCCTCAGGCAAGCTTTATTAGGGTACACACTATATCACCACACAGAGGGTCTTATGTAATATAGGCTGCCCTCCAATTTGCTGTATAGCCAAGGATGACTTTGGATTTATTACTCTTGCCCCCACCTCCAAGTGTGACAATTAGAGTTTGTCTCCATATCGAGTTCACGTGGTGCTGGGGAGCAAGCTCAGTGATGTATGTATGCTAGGCAAGCACTCTGGTCATGAGCTGCATCCCCAGCCTGCAGGCATCTTTCTTCATAAGAGCTGTATCCATTGCATCTTCTTTCTGCTGCTCCCAGAAGTTCCCCCTCAGCCCATGCCCCTGTCTTCTGCAGATGTGGCTCCCTGTGGAACAGTGGGGGAATGATCTGGATGTTGTGGCTCGCATGCTGTGGGCAGCGGCCCTTCTTGTGTTCTTTCCTCTCTATGGCCTCCCCTCCCTTGTCCTCTGTTCACAACAGCCTCCGCAGAGGAGTCGTTAGAAAAGAAATTTAGTGTTGAGGCTATCCAAGGCTGGTCTGGAGGGTCACTGCCCTCCGTGTGCTTTCTAACAGTTTGGCAAAGATGCTTCCCTAATGTCTGCATTGAATACCCCCTCCCCCACCACAGGTAGGTACATCATTCAGTCATCAAGTGACTAACACTCAGGACTGCAGTCACTTCATGGCCTGAGAGCAGCCAGGCCAGCTCTCTGGACTCACTTTGGTCCATGACCCACTTTGGGGCCATGAAAGGTTTGGCAGCTGCAGCTCACGGCCTTGGAAAGTGGCGACATTGTCTCTTCTCTAGCACAGCCCCTGAATGCCAACCTTCGGGTAATTTAGCTCCTGCACATCCTGCTTCTGCTTCACAGATGAGAAAAACGAGGCAGTGAGTAGTGAGAGATTAGATCCTGAGTGCCTGGGCCTCCATCCTGGAGCTGAAGAGGATGGACGAACATTACCTCTCGTTCTGAAATGGGCTGATTCTATGAAATCACTCCTTCCAAATTTATACACGGCTGCTGATGAGTGCGGCTGCCTCTCTAATTTCCGTGGGATGTGAAGGGTTTTCTAGCAATCTGCAGGCTGAGCTGAATGCTTCTTTGTGCTTTCCAGTGTGTCTAAAATAAAATCTGTGGAATTGTAGGAAGGGGGAAAAAACCCTCCTGAAGTCTCAGTGAAAGAAAAGTGTCTTCCTCGTAGCCTCTGCTCCACAAAAGGAGAAAGATCTTGACATTTTCCCAGGAGTGAACGAGCAGGTGCAGAAATTGCAAGAGGTAATGGTAAGGTTTCCCAAGAGCTCTAGGGTAAGGACAGGATCACGACCGAACTCAATGAACTTTTCAGGGCAGGATGCACAGGCTGGAGTCTTGGATGCCATTATGTCTCTTAGGTGAGGAACAAATAGCTGATTTAGTGGGTCTCTTGCTGTTACCTCTCAGTGGTCTGACGATCTGGTTCACTATGAACCTAGGTACCAATGTGTATATGTAGACATATATGAATGTATCTGTTTGCTATCTAGCTATCTATCTATCTATCTATCTATCTATCTATCTATCTATCATCATCATCATCTATTGATCTACCGATCTATATCTATCATCTATCATTATCAGCTGTGTCATATTTATCATCTATATTTATAATCTGCCTCCACATCTATTATCATCTGTATCTATTTTCTTTCTTTTCTTTGTATCTATCATCTAGGTATATGTCATCTATCTACAAATCATCTGTGTATCTTCTATTTCTCTATAAGTTATCTGTCATCTGTATATCTATTTTTGTTTATAATCTATACCCGACCTCTTTCTCTCCATTGACCCATCAATCAACTTATCTCTCCCCATCCATGTATCTGCCTTCTCCTCTTTCTTTTTATCTCACCGGCTTGTTCTCTCTGCCTCTTCTCATTTTCATCTTGCTGGGCTGAAATCGCTTGTCTTCCTAGAAAGATGAATAATGAATCAGTGTTTCCCCACCTGTGCTCTGTCAATCTTTCTCCTGAGTGGACTGTTCAGTTATTTTCATCGAATTAAAAATTCTGGTTCTGCCCTGAAAGATAAGACATCCATTTATAATGGTTCCTAAGGGTTTTCAGAAATTCCAAGAGAGGTGAACACTACTGCTGACCGCGAGGGCCTCTTCTTCTGAAGGCCCCAGGGGCCTTTGGGTGTGATTCTCAAGGGGATGTCTTTCGGTACCTATTGCATTCCAATTTTCTTTGCCTCCTGAATTGTGGGTGTGATTTGGTGGCTATAGAGTCCCACAAAGTTAGTATTTTTATTAATTCTTTCAGAATTTCACACACTGCATTTTGATCATATTCACCTCACCCTCCTTGCTCTAACTTCTCCCAGGTCCACCTCCATCTCCCCACCCTATTCCAACTTCTTGTCCTCACCAAAATAAAATTAACCCATTGACTCTACTTGTGTCGCCTGTATACTTATGGGTGTGGTTCTACCCACTGGAGTATCAGTGACCACCAGGAGCCACACCCTCAAAGAGAATTGCCTCTCCCCCCCATCAACTGTCACTAGCTTCTCAGTTGGTGGTGGGCTTATGCACCTCTTCCCCGTCCATGCTAGAGTGTTGACTGGCTTGATCCCATTCAGGTCTTGGTGAAGGGAATCACAGTTGCTGTGAGTTTAATGATCTTGTCATGTCCACAAGACACTGTTTTGCTCTGTTCCTTCCTGACCTCTGGCTCTTGAAGTCTTTCATCTCCGTCTTCTGTGCTAGTCACTGAGCTGTGCACGAGTGTGCACATATGCATGTGCGTGTGCGTGTGCGTGTGCGTGTGTGTGTGTGTGTGTGTGTGTGTGTGTGTGATACATGTCCCATCTGTTCCATCTGTGAATGAGCAGTCTCTGCTTTCACTTTGAGTGGTTGTGAAGTTCTTTGTTAACTGTTGTCCACTGCACAAAGAAACTTCTCTGATGGGATCCGAAAGCTGCACCCATCATGGGCATTTGATAGAAGTTTAGAAGGCCAGTTTGATGCTGCATCCAAACTAATTGTAAGAGGCTCATCCCTAGTGGGAACCGTTCGGCAGTTTTCAGGTCTAAGAAAGGAGACATGCATTTTCTGGAAGCAAGTGTACTTACTCAACCACAGAAAGACTTTCCGAAGGGCAAGTCCTCCACGGCTTCCCCAGCTTGGTTTGTGCTCATAGTCTTAGAAGCTACAGCTGACATTTGTTAGTGAACACCTAGTACAGTCATGAACATTTAACATATGCCAATATGCTTGATCCTCCCAGCAACCCAGTGAGCAGGTCCTTTAAGTAGCTCTACTTTTCAGGACAGGAGTTAATAAAGAAGACACAGTCCTTTTTATGGGAAGGCGTAGAATCTTCTAGGAGATGAAATAGGCAGGGAATCAGAGTAGCCCACATTTTACATTACCCACAGACAGTAGGAAATAATTAAAATGATTAAAATAGGGCAATCAAAACAAACGGGGCACTGGATGGTGGTGGTGCACGCCTTTAATCCCAGCACTCGGGAGGCAGAGAGGCAGGCGGATCTCTGTGAGTTCGAGGCCAGCCTGGGCTACAGAGTGAGATCCAGGACAGGCTCCAAAGCTACACAGAGAAACATTGTCTCAAAAAAGCAAAACCAAACCAAACCAAACCAAAAACAAAACCCCAAAACAAAAGAAAAACAACAACAACAACAAAAACCAAATGAGGCAAATAAAGCAGCAGTGACTGCTAATGGCATGGTCTTTGGGTTGAAGGAAGTAGGGAGGTGCTTGTGACCAGACTCAGCCACTGGCTGGATCTTGAGGGCATCTCCATGACAGGCATGGCTTGAACTTTCTGTCCTGGATGTTGTGAGCCTTACAGTGTCAACAATGGTTTCTCATCATCTCCAACTCCCTCCTTTGCAAAAACAGAAGATTGGCATGCCATGGAATCTGTTTCCATCTACCTCTGAGTTCTCTTTGACCTTCCCCTCAAGGCCGAGGGCCATTGTGTTAGCCAGCTCTCAGATACTGTGTTAGAAGATGACATTGTCTAAGAAAAACCTTGGCTTGGGGGTCATGGTTTCCATCCTTGGTGACTTTGCTTTGGGCTTGTGCCCTCACACTACACCAGGGTGGGAACACACAAAATGGAGGAGGTCAGGTTCCCTCATGGCAGCTTGAAACAAGAAGAGATGACAGGGTCCTGATCGCACCTCAATGGAATGCTTCAAATGGCCTAACTTCCTGCCACTAGAACCCACCCCTTGGAAGTTACACCACCTCTTTGTGGTGCCACAGGTTTGGAACCTAGTATTCAAACACGATTCTTCGGGAGAGATCGAAGATTCAAATTACAACAGCTAAAATGTGGCTTCTGAGTGGTGGGGTTGACAGGAAAGGAAGGGGAATCAATCCATAGACCAAGTTCTCAGGCCTCTGACCACTTGGCTTCTGTGCTTCTGGCAAGTATAGGGCTGAAGAGGAGGCGTGAGATGGAGACGCTGTCTCCATGAAGCTAGCAGGTTCCAGATCACATTCCATCAAGGGCAGAAGCTGCTGTCTGTCACACCCCTGGACAGTCCCATTCCCCGAACTTTCATGTGGACTATACCTGGCTTCTGTTTTTAAACCTTTAAACCATAGTTCAGAGGAAGAAGGCCACTCTAGTGCAGGGAATTGACAGATTGCCTCAATTTAGAAGTCGTGAGTAGTGTTTTGCATATGTCCCTTCCTGATGCCACTTGGCAATGGAGCATTTTCAGGCTCCCCTTGTGTGGGCACACAGACACAATACACACATACACACACACACACACACTCACACACACACACCATACACACAGATACAGACAGACACACACACAGACATACACACAGACACAGACACACACACACCACACACACAGGCACACACACACACACCATACACACAGACACACACACCATACACACAGATACACACACAGACATACACACAGACACACAGAGACACACACACACTCACACACACACCATACACACAGACACAGACACAGACACACACACCATACACACACACACACACACACAGACACATACACAGACACACAGACACAGACATACACACAGACACAGACACACACACAGACACACAGACACAGACACACACACGCACAGACACACAGACACAGACACACACCATACACACACACAGACACAGACACACACACACACACAGACACACACACAGACACAGACACACAGACACACAGACACACAGACACACACACACCATACACACAGACACAGACACACAGACACACACACAGAGACACACACACCATACACACACACAGACACACACACCATACACACACACAGACACACACACAGACACACAGACACAGACACACACACACACACACAGACACACACACAGACACAGACACACACACACCATACACACACACACAGACACACACACAGACACACACACACAGACACAGACACACACACAGACACAGACACACACCCACACACACACCATACAGACACAGACATGCACAGGCACACGCATACCATGCACTTCAGACAGCTTGCTTCCAGCAGATGACTAAGCGGGGGCGGCTATGGGATCTGGTTGCAGCTCTCTCTGGGAGCCAGTATAGAAATGTCATGTATCCAGCACACTGTTTCCAGGCACAACAGCTCTGGTGTGGGCCAACGCTGTTTACTGCCAAGCCCATTTAGAACTCTCTGAGCTTTCTGTGCCAGGGCCTCTCAATCTCTTCTAATTCCTAGAGAAAACCATTGGTGAGACATGACAGAATATAACCACTAGATGGCACTGAAGGTCCATGGAACTTTTATTTTTGGGTGGCTCTGAAATCTTTAATTCTGCCTTTTAGAGGTGAAGAATCCTTACAGGAGAGAAGAGACCTCGACCATAAATCCCACACGCAATAGCAGGTTCATAATGCATTGGAGTGACTGCATGCCGTATTTTTTTCTCCCCGAGAAATAAAATTTCTCTTTCAATGGAGAAGGTTGTTCCTTTACATCTAACAGGAGCTAATGTTAAATCTCTCTCCTAAGCAGCAGGAGGACCGAGCCTTTAATATGTGCACTGACCAAGACACCTGGGCTGTGTCTGCGGTGAAATGCAGATTGATGTCTTGAGGGACTGAGAATGAGTAAGCCACATATTCTGGATAGAGAGGGCCATTTCTCCTCTTAATCACAGACATTTGACTTGTCAAAAAAAATGTTTTCTCATTGATTGCCCAAGACAGAATCTGCAGGTTAGAGAGACAAGTTTACCAAAAATATCCTCCATTTGGAAGAGATGTTAGGGGGAAACCAGTGACTAATACCTGTCATTTAAAACACATTTGCCTGTTGGAGAGGGCGACAATAAAATATTGGTGGGACAGAAACACGGTTATTTATTTATTTATTTATCTGTCCCTGCTTCTTAACTTTCCTGTTTCCTGAGAAACAGGGCTCATAGACATTAAAATTAGTGGTAAAGAAGCAAGCCTGTGATATAAGCATCCAGGAGTCAGGGGCAAGAGAACCAGGAGTTCAAAGTCACCTCTGGCTACGTTGAGTTTGAGGACAGCCTGGACTGTATGAGTCCATGCCATAAAAAAAGAAGAAAAATTGAAATGAGACATCACCAATAGAATCTGTATGTATGTGTGTATGCGTGTGTGTGTATGTATGTGTGTGTGTGTATGTGTATGTATGTATGTGTGTATGTGTGTGTGTGTGTGTGTGTGTGTGTGTGTATATATATGGTACCATTTGTTTATCTACCTGCCAACTTACTCATACTATCAATCCCTTTTTTGTAGGGACGTACAACAAAAGAGTTGAAGTGTCTGGATTATGATATTATGATGTGCTTTTTGGCACCTCACTGGTGAACTCTTGGCTTGTCAACTGCAAAATGTGAGATTAGAAAAATAGGAAATCTGTAAGAGAACAAATAAAATCCCCCCAACTTATTTTTGCAGCCGAGTTACAGTTCTTCTGCCATCTCGGCTGCGGTGGGCTCACAGCTGATTCCTCACACTGATTGCTTGTCACTGGAGCAGAGGGCAGGTGTCTTGGGTGTCTCTGTTCTGCTCTGCCCGACTCTTGGCATGCTGTCTGTGATGCGGGGGGGGGGGTGGGGGGGTCACTGCCTGCTTGATGAGTGAATGGCATGCGCCTGGCTGCCGGCCTGGCATGGCGAGAATATGTTCATTCCCACATTTTGGAGGTGTCATATTCTGAAGCCTGCTTGTTTCACATTGATGCTCCCAGACATGGAGAGCTACCTAGAGGCCCCCACATAGTCTGTGATTTGAAAAGCTAGGATAATCCCCATCACACTCCTGTTCCCCCACTGAAGATGAGTCTTGAAGCTTTTCAAAGAAATCCAAACAAGATTTTCAAAGAAGATTGTGACAAGCCATTTGTGTGTGTGTGTGTGTGTGTGTGTGTGTGTGTGTGTGTGTGTGTAGGCCAGAGGTCAATATCACCTGCCTTGTATTGCTGTCCTCTTTACTTCTTGAGACTTGCTTTCTCACTGAACTTGGAGCTCATAATTGGCTAGATTGGCTGTCCAGCAAGCCCTGGGCTCCTTCCACCTCTGTCCCCTCCTGGAACCAGGATCATAGGCTTGTGTGCCACCCCTCACAGTTTTTATGTATGTGCCAGGTGTTCAGGGTCAGGTCTGGGCACCTGCACAGCAACTAGTTCACCTGCTGAGGCGACTCTCCACCTGTGGCAAGTTTAATAATTTTTAAACTTTACTTTTACGTGTATGAGTTGCCGTATCCTAGTATGGACTTGGACCTGACTGGGACAGCAAGGGAATGAAGAAAAAACAGACAGACGGACACATAGGAAAGCTGGGGACAAGAGGACTGGGAGTCCCGTTAGATCCCAGCGCCCTGGAAGCTTAGCATTTTTATGACACGGAGTTGAATGGAGAGGTGGGTTACCGCACACAGGTGAACAAGGTTACTACATGCAGATAAACAAGCAGGCAGGGGTTATGGTCTACCACTGGCCAAGAAGACAGGTTTAGCTGATCTCAGGGGAGCAGTCTCTGTAGGGGAACAGTCTTCAAGGGGGGGAGTATTCGGGGAAGCTATGGTGGACACTTTCTGTACATACTGTCAACACTAGCACTTGGTCCCTGGAGGAAAGTGATGTGGGATGTCTTTCTGTGTGCCGTGAATATGTGTCTCTATGATTGGTTAATAAAGAAGCTGCTCTGGCCTATGGCGAGTCAGGTTATAGCCAGGCAGGAAATCCAAGAGAGAGACAGGAAGAAGAAAGGCAGAGGTGGAGGAGATGCCAGCCTGCTGCCCTAGGAACAGCAAGATGCCAGAAAACTGGTAATGCCACAGCCATGTGACAAAACATAGATGAATAGAAATGGGTTAATTTAAGATGATAGAGCTAGCTAGCAAGAAACTTAAGTCACTGGCCATATAGTTTGTAATTAATATAAGCCTCTGAATGATTATTATATAAGCAGCTATGTGTGTGTGTGTGTGTGTGTGTGTGTGTGGTGAATGAGGCATGTTTGTAGTGTAGTGTATAGTGTTTGTGTATGTGTGTGTATATAGTGCACAGTGTGTTCATGTTGTATGTGTAGAATATGGTGCATTATGTGTTGTGTAATTATGGCCTGTAGTATGTTTATGGTTATGTGTGGTATGTGGTGTGATAATTAGTGGTATATGTTGTTCATTCTCTTGTATGTTTGTGATATGTATCTGGTATCTGGTGCTGTGTGTGTGTGAGTGTGAATTATAAATTGTGAGTGCAAAGCATATTGTGTGTGATGTATGTTACTCATGTGTGTTTATGGTATGTAGTATGTGGGGTGCATTGTATTGTATGTATAGGGCATATGTGCCTAGAGACAGGGACAGATGTCCTCAGGTTGTTAGACACCAACTTAGCTTGTTACAAGTTGATGGAAGTAAGATCTGAAGGGTGAATCAACTTGTTTCTTTCAGAATAGATTTCTCATCACAAAAGAATAATGTACATAGAGCAATGAAAGACAGAGATAAGCTGTGTAGTACCACACATGAAACATGCTAGACACCATAAACACACAATGCACACACCACATATACCATACTACATACCATACCCTATACCCACACATACCACATACTGAACCCTATGAACACACAAAACATACTGCATACCATACATCACACACTATACACACAACACACTGTACACCATATGCCACACACTACACAATGTAAACACACATTGTACACCACACACACAGCAGAACAAAAAAGAAGGGGTGAGGAGTCAACTTTCTGATGGCACAGGCCTGTCATTCCAACTATTTTGGAGGCCGATGCAGGAAGTCTACAAGTTCAGGGCCAATCTGAGCAGCTTAGTGGGTCCCTATCTCAAAACAAAAAATAAAAATCTGGGAATGGCTCAGTGGCAAAGGATTTGTCTAGCACATATGAAACACCAAGTTTAACCCTGACCACCAAACAAACCAAGCCAGACTTTTGCTATTATGCCTTGAATCTAGGTTAGGAAAGTGTGACCATGCACAGTCACCCACCAGAGTTCTAAAAGTTCCCAGTGGCTGGCTGGAGAAGGTACAGCAAGAACAGCTGTGATAAGGAGAAGCCCACGCCAGCAGTTACAACAGTTTTAGACTTGTTCTAAAACTGGACCCCAGCTTTAGACTTGGACTCCAGCAAGTCCATTTCACCCTGATGTCACTGTCCTTATCTGCTCACCTGGTTTGGGGAAAGACAATGGCTTTGGGTGTCTAGTGTTGCTGGACTGGGGTGGTGGGGAGTAAGCCTATGAAGGATGGCTGGGGCAAGGTGTGGAGGTCACACTGGGGCCACTCAAGGGAACAGGTCAATGCCTCTTTGGGGTGGACATTGCTGGTGATAAACCAGCCTTGGTGACAGGTGCTCCCCTCCATGAGGCAGTGACAGCTTGCTGCAGGAGCTGGCCAGGCTTCTTGTGTGTCAGGTCCTGGCATCCCCTAGCCACCCTGTCCTGTACCGGTAGCACCTTCACCATTTAGTCTGTGGGGATTTTTCTTAACACTTGTGGGTGTCTGTGCATAGCAGAATCTTCCTGCCTTGGATGTTTGAGAGAAAAAAAAAAAAACGTTTTAAAAGTTGAGTCTACACTCCCTTCTTGCATTGTGTGTAGCTTATAGGAGGGTGCTAGTTCAGGTCTGGGGTGAATCTAGTTAGCAGGAGAAGCATTGATTAATAACTCTCAGTATCCAAATATGAGTAATTTTAGAGTACCACTCCTCCAGAACGGTCCTTTAGAAAACATCAATGCTGCCAGTGGTGGCGGCAGTGGCGCACGCTTTTAATCCTAGTCCTTGGGAGGCAGAGCCAGAAGGATCTCTGTGAGTTGGAGGCCAGCCTGGGCTACAGAGTGAGATCCAGGACAGGTACCAAAACTACACAGAGAAACCCTGTCTCGAAAAACCAAAAAAGAAAACACCACTGCCCACGTATCTGTGTCTTCTGTTAGAGTTTCAGTGTTATGCAAACAGAACACCCAGTCACGATGCTTCTGCTGACAGAAACAAAGTCTTTTTCTGCATCTAGACTTTTCCACTCCCACACCTGTCCATCTCTCTGCATTCTCAGCTCTCCATGATGTCCAGATGTCCAGGGAAGAAGAGTCAGATTTTGAGAAAGCCGTCCAGGCAATTCTGCTAGTGGTAACGACTCTCCCTGACTCCTCCCACCACTTGCTGCTGGTGATGGTTATTCTTCATGGTTAATTTTAGTGGATTGAGAACCACCTATGAGAGTCACCCCTTAGCATGCCTGAGGGCATTTCCAGAGAGGAGTAATAGAAGAGGGAAGATCTACCCAAAATGTGGGCATCATCATTCCCTAGGCTGAAGTCTTTCACACTTAACGTTGCTTCTTGTCAGACACTTGGTCACAGCAATGATAAAAGTAACTAATACATCTCCTCCTGAGTCAAGACCCTCAGTTCTGTCTGCTGGGTCCCTTTGGATGCTGTACTTTAGTACCATATCAGTCCCCACTTCCCCTTTCCTTTTTTTTTTTTTTTTTTTTTCCCCCGAGACAGGGTTTCTCTGTGTAGTTTTGGTGCCTGTCCTGGATCTCGTTCTGTAGACCAGGCTGGCCTCAAACTCCCAGAGATCTGCCTGTCTCTGCCTCCCGAGTGCTGGGATTAAAGGCGTGTGGCCCCCTTCCCATTCCTAGGAGGTTTACATTTGTAAATATGTGGTGAGTTCTTCTTGCTCAAGCATTTATAGCTGGGGCATCTCCATTTTTGTATTTCTGATATAAATTAATTGAGCTATGTGCAATCAGTTTGATAAGCCCTTTACTGAGAAACTCCTGAAGGGTCACCCAAGCCAGAGAATCACAGATTTGTAGACACAGACTGCAGCAGCCTTGACCATTGGGAACTTAGGGTTTGTCTCAAGTGGTGTTGCCAAACAAGCTTAGGTTACTTACTGAGCTTGTGTGGAAGGAATTTCACCTTCAGATCTCTTCTGTTTTTGCTCTGGGGCTGCGGATTTGTCCCCAGGTCTTTGTCTCCATTCTTCTTGTATCCTTAGCTGATGTGAGAAGCTCAAAGAGCAGCAGCGACCATTGCAGGCTTGCTAAGATGTTGAGGAAATACATGCTGTCACTGTCTTTTCCTTCCTTATCATGTATATATGTGTGTGGTATGTATGACTGTGTGTGGGCATACATATATACGTGTGTGTATGTGGAAACCCAAGGTTGTCATTGATTGCTCTTCCCACTTTGGGATTACAGGTGGGATGCCATTTACATGGTTTCTGGGTCTCAAGCTTTATCCAGTGAGTTATCTCCCCACACCTCTATCACTTTCCTCATTTTAAAGTATCCTTTGACCTTCTTTTCTTTTTTCCTCCCCCCATCTGTGTCTCTCCCTCCCTCCCTCTTTCCCTTTCTCCCTCTCTCCCCTTCCCTCCCTCCCTCTCCCCTTCCCTCCCTCCCTCCCTCTCCCCTTCCCTCCTTCCCTCTTTTAGACTTCCTTCTAAAAATGACAGACTGTGAAGGATTTCACCACTGTGGAACGGAACCACAAAAGGGCTCTTTCACATCCCCCTGTTCTGTACATAGAACCACGACTGAACTTTGATCACCCATGGAAGGGGAGCCACCATCCTTATGTCTCAGGATTGTGTAGGCTATAGAAAGAATGTGGCTTTCTCCCACATTATCCTACGCATGGAGCCTCACGGCTGAGCTAAGGCTCCCCTGGGCCTTGTGAATATTGGATTCCTCTTCTGTCACTGGCATTACATATCCTCACAAGATATATTTTGTTTCTGCCTGGGAGCATAGAGAGCAGATAGAGTCAGAGGAACCTTGGGGCCCTGTGATCTCATCCCTGACCCAGTGTTGTGGATCGAGACCAAACAAGCTGTCTGTCCCCGATTCCAGGCCCTTTTCCGGCCCTCCCTGCCGTACATGCTTGAATTCCTGTCTTGAATTGTGAGGCTAGGCTAGAGTGATATCTCTAACCCAGCAGTTCCTGTGTCTTTCCATTGTTTCTTTTGCCGTCTTCAAGATCAGTGTTATTAGAATCTCAGCTTTTCCCTGAGACAAACCTTAGGAAACATTTTGAACATCAATGTTGTGCTTTGTTTGAAAGGTAAAGATTTTCTTTCTTTTTTGTCCTCAGCACTATGGGAAGAATCCAGGGCCTCGTGCATGCTAGGAAAAAGTGCTACCACTGAGATATAGCATTAGCCCAGGGGGAAAAGTTTGTCAAGTCTAATGTGCAGCGTTTTTCTTTTGTTTGTTTTGTTTTTGAGATTTATTTATTTTAATTTTATCCATATGAATATTTTGCCTGCATATATGTGTGTGTACCATGTATGTGCTTGGTGTCCATGGAGGCCAGAGGAAGGCATTGGGTCCCCTGGAACTGGGGTTGCAGGTGGCTGTGAGCCGCCATGAAGATGTTAGGAACAGAACTCAGGTCCTCTGCAAGAACAACAAGTGCTCTTAACTGCTGAGCCATCCCTCTAGTGCCCGTCACTCAGGTTTTAGGAGTGAATTAACCTTCAGATGAAGGGGAAGCAGTTTTACGCCAGGACAAGATGACTCTTGCCTTTTCCCTTGAGGTCTGTGGAAGGAAGGAGAGTTTTTAAGAGTAATGGGTGGTGAATTGAGTCTTTTTGCCTCTGTGACAACTGGATTCAAGGGCCTTCTTAAGTTCAAGTACTACAGCTAACAGCCAAAGGTACAAGCCATAACACTAGCAATAACCAAGAAGGAAAAGTGACATTCCTGTAGAGTAACGACAGGAGAAGGGACACCGTTCTATTACTGTGTCTGGAAAGGAGCTGTTAGATGACACTTAGATGAGATTTCCATTTGTCTACTCCTGTGTCTGGTGGTTTATTTTTGTAGCTCATTCTTTACATGTGTCCTAGTTAGGGTTTCTATTGCTGTGAAGAGACACCATGACCACAGCAAGTCTTATAAAGAAAACGTTCAACTGTGGGGGGGTTCACTTAGAGTTTCTGAGGTTCAGTCTATTATCATCATGGTGGGGAACTTGGCGGTGTGCAGGCAGACATGGTGTTGGAGGAGTAGTGGAGAGTCCTACATCTTGCAGGCAAAGGGAAGTCGATTGACAGTCACAGTGAGGAAAGCATGAGCAAAGAGACCCCCCCCCCATGGTGACACACTTCCTCCAACAAGGCCCTACCCACTCCAACAAAGCCACACCTCCTAATAGTGCCACTCCCTATGAGATTATGGGGGCCAATTACATTCAGACTACTACAGCATGGTAGCAGTGAAGAACTGGAAATTGCTGATAAGTGTGGTAAGTAGGCAGGTGCAACAAGAACTTGAAACCTTAGTTCACAGCTTATCAGGAGAGCCCACCTCCACCCCACCCTCTCTCTTCACCCAGTCTGGTCTTGAGCACTCTACATAGCTGAAAATGACCTTGAACTCTTAACCTTCTGGTCTTCACCTCCCAAGTGCTGGGATTACTTGCTTGTACCTGCTGCAGGGATGACTGCATGATCCCCACTTTCATGTTCCTGATAGCGTATGGCTCAATCATAGACGGATGCCCTTTGGAGTCCTAATACAGAAGTGGGAAGCCCGCTGGGTTTCCAAGTGTCACCTCATGACTGTTTGGTTTGGACTGCTCTTACTTAGTGGTTTCCTGTGTAAAGAAGCCTGGCTTGATATTCCCTAGAGACCATCTTTCTCATTGTTAAAGTGTTGAGGTGCATACATGGCAACATAAAAAGGATTTCTGTGGAATCGTGATTGTGGGCTTTGGACAGAATGAGATGTATGCATGCGTCTTTTAGAAGAGGGCTAGAAAAGAGGAATCTGTGAGCCAACCAGAACCCTATGCTTCAAGATATTTGGAGGAGAAGCCTTCCCTGGGGCAGACGGATTGCCACTCTGGAGCAGATGTATTAAAATGATTGACTGAGGGAGAGGTGGTCTAGTCACAGTCAGAAGATGAAAGCCAGTGCTTAGCAACTCGAAAACTAACCGAGCCTTGTTAAAAATCAGTGCATTAAGTGGAACTGAATTGGTAGATGAAGTCCCAGCCAACCTGAGCCTGGGATTTGGGTACCTTTGTCATCTTTTCTGAGTATCATTTAGGTCAGTGATAAGCTATTAACAATTCTGCATGCTGATTGGCTGGGGGAGTTTCTTTTCTCATTCAATGAGAGGATAATCAATCATGTTACTAGCTTTTGCTTTGGTGAAGATTGTAGCCAGCTGGTTAGCTGCCTCGAGGCACCTGCTTGACTGTAAAATAGGAGTCAGAGTCTTTGCTTTTGCAAGGAGAAGCAGGGGAGAATCCCCTTGGATGACAATTTTAGGTAGATGATTCAATTTGGCCTCTTAGTCTCTAGCTGAAAATTCCACTCAGATGTCTGGGTTTTCTTTTTATAGGTCTTTGACAACCCTCTGGACTGTCATGGCTAATGTCCCTGGTGCTTATTGTCCTTTCTTTTTAACCAAATGCTAGGTCCTCAGCTCATTTTGTAGCTCACAGGCTTCCAGGCTGCAGAAACACAGTATTCCTTAGGTTAGGAATACGTCCCATGAAGAGCTGCACCCACAGGAACACAGTTGCTGTGTAGGAGAGGGTGGGGGTTATGGGAAATATTTCTCTGATGACAATTTACAAAACATATCGCTTTCCTCGGATGTAGTTCAAATTCACAGTACAGTTGGCCGTGCACTGGGCTTCATTTGGCTCAATCATCACCATCTCATATGCCAAGTAAGCTGATCCAGTGTGCCCAGAGCCAGCCAAAACCCTGAGAACCATTCCTACCTCCCTCATAGCAAATCCATCAGTGAATCCCATCAGTCAGTCTCTAAAACCTTTCTCTGAACATCCCTCATCTCTACCAATGATCACCTCTGCAGGATCCCACCATCACTCACTAGACCACCACAATTACCTCCTGAGTGGGCTCCTCGCTTCCATCTCACCTTCCTGCAATCCACATCCCCTATGGCAACCAGAGTCCCAGACTAAAAGCCTGTGAAACCACAAGATACTCATTTAAAAGCCTCCCTGTAAATCCTGTGCTAAGTGGTTCTAACTGGAATTCTCACCTGTCTTCTGGCCCCTCTGAGATGTGGTCTCTGCCTGCCTTCCTGATCTCTGGTTTCTTTCCTTTCTTCACTCTTTCCCAGCTGTTTCTTAAAAAATGTAACATAAAAGAAATAAAAAAAAATATGAGGGGCAGGTTAGGAAGAGGGAGATGATCAGCAGAGTGGGAGGGGATGATGGAGTAAGTAGTTGGGGTGGATATGAATGAATTACATTATGGCCATGCATGAAAATGTCATAAGGAAACCCACTATTAGAATTAATATATGATAATAAAAACAGAATCTCAAACCCCATGAGGGCACAGTTAATGGCTGTTGAGGAGGAAGAATTGATTTTCTTTAGTGGTGTAACCACTGGCAAGCTATCTATGCTCTAGTGAATAACCCCTCACCTATGTATGTACCAGCAACCCTAATTAAACTCAGTGGTCAGGAGAGACGGCTCAGTGGTTAAGCACCCTTCCTGCTCTTCCAGGGTACCCAAGTGTGACTCCTCACATCTATATCAAACAGCTCATAACCACCTGTAGCTTTAGCTTTGGGAGATCTGATGACCACTTCTGGCCTCTATGGGCAACTCACGTGAGCACATCTCGACATGGACGTTCATGTTTATATAGAATCAAAAATAAAATAAAGAAAGAAAAACTTCATTGTTTTTCTTTTCTTTGGGCCTTTCTAGTAGGTATTTCCTGTGTCTGGAAATACCTGTAGCTAGATCATCACAGGGAACCATGTAAAGTTCATGTTCCATGTATTTATTTACTTACTTATTTTGTGGTATTAGGCTTTGAACCTAGGACCTTGTGTATTCTATTCATGTTTCATTTTATTCATGTTTCATCATTATATATATATAATTTTTTTCCCCTGTGCTGATGATTGGGAACTTAGGGTCATGCACATGCTAGGCAAGATCTTTACCACTGAACTGCATCTTCAGCCCATGGGAACACCTCTTGACTGCTCACACTAAAGTACTAACACCCTTTTGGAATTCAGGCCCCCATTTCATTGTCAAAGCAGCACTGACTTTTCCTGTTCATTTTCCTCCTTTGTTTATTGCTGGTCTCCACTGGAAGGTAAAGTCTGTCACACTCTGGACTTGTCTAGTGTGTTCAGAACATCCCCAACACTAAGAGTCGTACTGTGTCAATACTAGGAACCTAAGAATTGGCTATCAGTTAATGAGGGAGCAATTTGTGTGACCCAGGAACAGATGTTTTTACACACTGCTCTATCAGGAATTTAGGGACAAAGCTGAATGACTTCTTGTAGGTTGATTCTGGATTCCTGTTCTGAGTTTTTCAGTGATCACACATTTTCTGTGGCCTAATGACTGTGGTACTGTTGAATGCTCTCACACAATGACAGCTCTTATCTGGGGGAGGTAGAACACTGACCTTATTCTCACATGATCTGATCCACCGAGAAGCAAAATGTGTCCTTAATTTTAGGCTCCATTATATGTGACACTTTTGTCTTGCTAAAGGTTAGGGGCCAGTAGGCTACTTGGAGGAAGCTGGCAAGCAATGTGTCTTTAGTCACATTTAGAAATTAGTCGGCACCGGGGAACAGTCAGTGCTCTCGCCCTGATTTGAGGGCTAGGTCTTATTTTTCCCGGAAGGGCTGGTGTCTGTGCCGTGTCCTCTCTGTCTGAAATGTCTTATTCATACATAAACAAAGGGCAGGCGTGATTCAGACAGGATGAGTCCCTGCACCTCACAGACGGAGAAAAATGTAGAGTCGTGATACTTAAAACATTTCTCAGCTTTGCTTGTCAGCTCTGGTACCCACTTCAGCACATTTACAGAGTGAACTCTGCTAAGGCTAGGTCAACAACACCATAAAAAATAATTTTGCAATTAAGCAGGCTTAGAGATTACTGGAAAGATGGCCTTTTTCTTTTCTTTTTCTTTTTTAAAAAAAAACCATGCCACTTAAAGAAGTAAACTCAATACACGTGTTTCTTCATATCAGTTTTGCCTATCAGCTGAAGCAAAGGCTAAAGAGTCATCACTTAAAACAAAGCAAAGCAAAACAAAATAAACAAAACAATTTCATTTTAAGGCAGAATTTTACATAGTTCGGGCTGGCCTGCAATGCACTGGATAGGTAGACAAGGATGACCTCGCTCTTCTGATCATCCTGTCTTTTTCTTCTGAACATTGCAATTATAGGCGTGCACCACTGGGCCCTGTTTGTGTGCTGGGGATCAAACCCAGGGCCTTGTGCATGCCAGGCAAGTGCTCTACCAAGCCAACTGTATCCCCAGTCCAGTAGTTGTTATTTAAGGTGCTTTTATCTCAAGGGTAGTGTTTACAAACCTCTTTTTTTTATTAGATGAATCACTTTTAACCTAGTATAGACATCTCTCAGATCATTTCAATGGTCCTTAAGGTTTGGTAATCTACAGAGAATGATGATGAGGTGAGAAATAGGAAACAGATCAAGTAGTTTATTGGGAAAGCCCCACTACTTAAGAGTATTTTATTTTGTTTGTTATTAGTGTGTATGTGGGTCTGAGGACAATATGGGAGCATCTTTTCCCCAGTGTGTTCTAGGAATCATCAGCCTTGCATGGCAAGAGCTGTTATTCTCTGAGCTATCTTGCTGGGCACTCCGCCCCTCCACCTCAATCCCTTCTAAGAGCATGGCAACACTGAGCCACATCCCCAGCCTCTTTATTGTTTTACTGTAATATTACCCTTCATTGTACATAGTAATGAGATACAGAATGCTCATTCAATATATGATATAATGTGTGATGATCAAATCCGGGTTTTGACATTTCTTTCAAAAAAGTGTGTGTGTGTGTGTGTGTGTGTGTGTGTGTGTATGAGTATGTGTGAGTGTGAGTGTGTTCACGTGCACACGCACATGCCACAGCCTGTGTGTGGATATCAGAGGACAGCCCTGTAGAGTTACTTCTCTCTTTCTACCTTTAGGTAGATTCCAGGGATTGAATTCAGGTCATCTGACTTGTCTGGCAAGCACCTTTACCAATTTTGTACCATCTCATTGCCTAATGTTTGCTATTTCTATATCCTTAGTCATTACTTTTTTTGTATATGTGTGGGCAACATTCAAAATCTTCTGGTTCTTTATAAAATACATTATGTTGTCATAAGCTGTTAATATCCCACTGTGCAATAGATGGCTATAACCAATTCTTGCCATCAAATGGGAGTGTTGTTGCTGACATCCAAGCTGCTCTGCCTGCCCCCTTACATGGTTGCTAGTGACCACTGTTCAAATTTATTTTAGAAGATAACCTTGGCTGTGGTTCCTCAGGGCCTTCCTCCTTGTTTTTGAGATAGGGTCTCACTGGCTTGGACCTTACCAAGCAGGCCAGGCAGGCTGACTGTGGAAACCAGGGATCTGCTTATTTCTGGCTCCCCAGCACTGGTTATAGGCAAGCACTACACCTGGTGTTTGTTATTTATTTATTTATTACTTTGTCATTATTTAAACATTTTAGAGTTTCTCAAGTTTATTTTCATTTTAAGATTGTCTTGTATTTATTCTTTGATGGTTTTATACATGTATACATTTTATCCTGATCATATGCCCACCTCCCCTTTACTCCCTCTGAACACCTCTTAACATGTCCCCTCCCTCCTTTGCGTCCCTCCCCCTTCACTGCCCGCTGGGATGGTGATTGATCTTGCTGACTTGTACAGTGTTTGTCACATAACCATAGCTGTAATGAGTTTGTGACTAACAGCCATGGATGTGTGTCCAGGGGACACATTTCACAGCACTCCTCCCCAGCCTCAGGGTCACACTTTTCCTTCCTGTTCTTCCCTGACCTTTCCTGAGCCTGGACCTAACTAAGCACTCATGACCACTCATTCTCAGCATTTTGACCAGTTATGAGTCTCTGCATTATCTGCTGCCCACTGTGTGGTTCTGGGGTCCTCTAGGGTCTCTTTGACCAATAACTTGTAGAGTGGGAGCCCACACCTGGGTCTGAGATGCTCATGTGATAGTCCATGTCTTCTGGGAAAGCACTGTCCACTTGTGCAGGGAAGCTGCATCCAAACATCTCCTTTTTTTTTATTATATTAAAACTTAGTTATACCTTTGGCCCCCTTCCTCTATTCTGCCCCCTGTTCCCTTCCCTGATTAAACCTTTTCTCTGAGACAAGGTCTTGCTATATATCTCTGACTGGTCTGGAACTCATGATGTAAACCAAACTGGCCTCTAACAAAGAGATTTGTCTACTTCTGTCTCCTGAAAGTTGGGGTCAAAGGCATGCGTTTTCATACCTAGCTCAGCTTAAACCTTTGAAAACTCTCTCTCTCTCTCTCTCTCTCTCTCTCTCTCTCTCTCTCTCTCTCTTTCTCTCTCTCATGTGCATGTGACCTGTGAAGGCCAGAAGGGGTATCAGATCTCCCAGAGCAGCCTGACATGGGTGTGGGAAACTGAACTTGATTTAAGTTATGAAGAAATTTCATACTATATTGTTTCTTTTTAAAAAGGATTTTTAAATTGTTTTTCATGATGTGTACATGCACGAGAGTACAAGTACCCCCACTGTTGGATCTCTCTGATGCTGGCGTTACAGGTAGTTATGAACTAGTAGATGTAGTTGCTAGGAATCAAACTCAGGTCCTCTGTAAGAGCAGTGTGTGCTCGTAACAGCTGAGCCATCCCTTCAGCTCCAATGCTGCTTCTTAAAATACTACCTTTTTCCAGTGCTGAGGCCTATATAAAGGAAACAGATCTAGTGTTTGAGTTTGGAGGCAGTCACTTGTGCTCTGAGCTTTCTGAGACTTGATGAACCACTTAACCAGCCCAACTCCCTGTCCCCCTGTCTTTGCAAAGAATATTCTAGCTACAGATGAGCAATAGAGACAATGTATGCCAAGGCTGGTACATGGTAAGTGCTTAGTAAGAGAAAGTTATATTTTTATTGTTATTATATTAGCACAGATATTGTTTCCTCATTGAGAAGACACACTCTGGAGTCAGAACAATGTCTTTTGAATCCTGCTTTCCCACTTCAGAATCCTAAGAACTTAGTGCTGTAAAACCTGGGTACTTCCCTTGTAAAATGGGGTGAACAAAAGTCCCTCTGCCACAACTGATATAGAGGTCTAATGATATAATTCTTGTAGTATGTTTAATAGTGCATTGATCATTATCATAATTATTCAAAATTTTGATGTGGGAAATATGGGACTGGAGTCAGTAGGGGTGAATAATGAATAACCAGTGCTTTACAGGCCATGAAGTCTGTGTTTTGACTACTCAACTCAGCTATTGTAGCAGGCAAAGAAACCTCATGTAGATGAATGAATAGAGATGAGTTCCAGGAAACTTTATTGACAAAGGTTGGCAGTGAGGCCAACTTGGCTCTTGAACCATAGTTTGCTTTTTTTTCTGGATATGGAGAAAATAGGAACTCCTATGGTTTTTGGAAGAAAGACTTCTTGATGGCTGGGTATGATGTTGTACACCTTTAATTCCAGTAACTGAGGAGCAGGGACAGGGCTAATTCCTATGTTCGAGGCCACCCTGGTCTACACAGTGAGTTCCAGGCTAGGCAAAGCTACACAATGAAACCCAGAAAGAAAGAATGAAAATAGAATGCTCTTGGGCTGGAGGGATGGCTCAGAGGTTAAGGGCACTGATTGTTCTTCCAGAGGTCCTGAGTTCAATTCCCAGCAACCACATGATGGCTCACAACTATCTATAATGGGCCCTTTTCTGGCCTGCAGGCAGAACACTATATACATAATAAATAAATCTTAAAAAAAAAACCCTCACATAAAAAAAAAAATGCTCTTGACACAGGAAAAGGGCAGGCATCTACCTAGATGGGAAGAATTACGTGTCACCTGGGGGCACAGATTCTATCTCCAGACCTTGTTCATGGTGGGATTTACTTACTAGGGCAAAGGACTTGTTTTTGCACCCTGACTATCAACTGATTTCTCCCACTAGCCATGGCTCATAAACAGGTGGAGAACCCAAGAAATCACTGCACCGTCTTGTCCACAATTCCCCCTGCTATGTGCTGCCCGAGCTTCATTTCGTGACTTATGTAAACAACTCGACAGGTGCTCCTTGCAAACGTGGCGTGGCTGGGATAGCAGCAGTTTGTCCAGCTTCCCCGTTACACATGCAGGCCCTCCATTCTTCCCATATTTGAAATATGAGGTGGCCATACCCTTGCTTTGATTCATGGAACCCTACGTAAGGAAAAGGCCTTCAGAGACAAGGTGTTTTGACCTTTGACACTGCCTGGTGATCTTTTTCCTCTTGTTCACGAGCCTCATGAGTGGGAGGCTGGGTGGCCCACTTGGAAAATGATTAAAAGTGGCACTTTGCTCCGGAGTAGAGATGTAATCTTATTAATCCTCCATCAGAGTACATCTTGCAGGCAGAGAAATTTAATCTTGGTCACTCTCACGTACAATATCTAGACAATTTATTTCCTCCTCACAGATCTAGGTTCTGGTACTATGGGAAAGAATATCCTGGGCAGCTGCAGAAATTAAGGAGTGAGCTATGATCAACAAGCACCCAGAGTCTTTGTGCCGAGGATGGTAATTGCCCATGGCACTTTCCCCGGTGTTGAGCTAATCTTGGGGGCTAGCATGGTGATTGCCAACAGCTGCTGGTGAGCTAATCATGGGTGCAAGGCTCCAAGATTCTGTTTGCAGCAACAGGTCTGTGTGCTCCTGTGGAGTACAAGTGCAGAGGAAGCTGTGTACAGGACAAAGCAGTCAGGACCCCATGTGCTCACAGCCAAACTGGGACCATTTTTTTCTGCTTACGTGTAGGGGTGGTTTAAAAAGACCTGCCGTATTTAGTAAATTACACTTTTTTGGGGGGGTGGGGACTACTGGGGACCTAACACAGGGTCTCACACAGTCTGCATAAGCACTCTACCCCTGAGTTACCCTCAGCCCCCTTTAGATTTGACTGAGTTACCCAGGCTAGACTTTGAAGACACTCTGCAGCTCAGCTCACTCTGCCTTTGATCTTTCAACCTTCCTGCCTCAGCCTCCTGAGTACTTGGGAATATAGGTATGTACCAATAGGCTGGACTTTTCATATTTCTAATGGCTAATCCTTCCTTCCTTCCTTCCTTCCTTCCTTCCTTCCTTCCTTCCTTCCTTTCTTTCTTTCTTTCTTTCTTTCTTTCTTTCTTTCTTTCTTTCTTTCTTTCTGAGACAGGATGGCCTCAAACTCAGGACCCTCCTGCCTCAGCTAAGTGCTAGGACTATGGGGGTGTACTACCAGGCCTGGGAGAAATTTATTAACTTGCTTTAATTATGGGAACAATGTTTCTACAGGTATTAAAATATATTTATTTTGTTGGAATCAATTTTATTTTGTCCCACTGGCCAATAGTGCTGGCATTTTTCAAAATAGACCTTGTTTCCCTCAAGATGTAATTTGTGATTTCTGAGGCAACACTTAATTATCTACTAACCTAATTGTGTACTAATACATGTTAACTCAGTGCACAAGCTTTTACAAGTGTTTTAATCTTTGGATAGAAAATCCTGTGAGATGCAGTTCTTGGACTCAAGGATACGGATCTTCACTCAGATACTTGGCATGAAGGAGTGAGGAATGGCAGACATGGGAATGGCAGGCGTGGAGAGGGGTATCATGTCGTCTCTGAAGCCATCACCTGTGGACCTGGATTCCTTGCTAAGAGTAAAGCTGAAGGTCTCTCAGCAGAGAGGTGGGATTGGTCAAAGCAGAGACAGAGAAAAGCAGACATGGTGGCAGTGTGGGAGGCAGCCTATCGAAACAGCTTACAACTGGGACTATTTTATTTGGCAAAAAGGTTGGGTTTGATGACATCACAGGGTGATTTGAGTGGCATGATGTGCATGATGCTGAAGATGCAACCCTCCCCAGAGTCTTGCCAGCCCTTCCCCTCTCCCTTTCTTCCCATTTCCTGAGATCCAGCCTGGGACATTCCATCAAAGGCCAACACAGAAATATTTGAAGACAGGAGAAAAGGAACAGTGGATACTGGGATGAGAACAATGGACAGAGAGACAGACACAAGGACAGAGGGAAGGGCATCTTTTGGTCATTATGCTCTTTGGGAGGATCCACATTGATGGTTAAGTGAAATCTCTCCCTCAACACACATATGTGAGCATACACACACACACACACACACACACACACACACACACACACACACACATATCCCCGACTTAATAATACAGAACAGTGAACCATGGGTTGAGAGGTAATAATTCTAGCTTGAGCTGATTCAGTAACTCTTTGAGGAATAGTTCTTTTTTGTTTTACATTTTTTCTGTGTGTGAGTGTTTTGCCTGCATGAATGTATGTGTACCATGTGCATGCCTGGTGCTCGGGGAGGCCAGAAGAGGGCGCTGGCTCCCCTGTGTGAGTGCAGTTACAGGCAGTTGTGATCCGCCATGTGGGCTCTGGGAACTGAACTTGGGTCCTCAGCAAGAGCAGCTAGTGCTCTCAAACCTCTGAGGCACCTCTCCAGCCCCAGGAGTTTTTATCAAAATGATTATTGTCACTAGCTGTTATGGATTTTATTAGAGAGAGGATATTGTTCCTATTTTCATGAGACAATGAAATCTTATCCTCCTCTCCTCCCTCCCTCCCTCCCTCCCTCCCTCCTTCCCTCCCTTTCTTCCTTGGTTCTTAAAATGTTCAGCACATTCAAAGACTAGGATTTATTAATTAAGATTCACATTTAAAGCAAATAATTAAATACTTTATTTTTATTTCATATGTATGAATGTTTTACCTGCATATATGTTTGTGTACAACATGTGTGCCTGGTCCTTTTGGGGGCCAGAATAGGATATTGGGTCCACTAGAACTGGAGTTACAGATGGTTGTGAGCCACCATGGGGATTCTGGGAGCTGAACCCTGGTCCTCTGCAAGAACAATAGGTGCTCCTAACTCCTGAGCCAGGTCTCCAGCCCCAACCTTCACACTTTCACCAGCCCTGATTTCTGTACAGCACAGTAGGATAATACTACTATGAAGAATTACCAGCTCTCCTCCAGGTAACACTGGCCAGCAGCCGCCAGCAGGGACATTCTGTGATTGTCTGCCAGCGTTGGTTTGTGTTGGCTTGGTGGGAAGTACCATGGAGAAGATAATGTGTGCTTTGCAACTGCCCTAAGACAAGACACGGACCCTTTCCTTCTTTGTGTCTGGGATGACAAGCCTGTGTGCCTGCTCCATCTGCTCATTTCCATCTGCAGTTCCAGGACAGGGAGAGAAGAGCTAAAAAGATGCTCTTTGTGGATTTGTAATCTCAGGATAAAATGCAGATCCCAGAGACGAATCATAAGCCCCTGTTTATCCAGAGTGCGGACATCTCAGGCATTACAATTAGTGGAGAGTATTTCTCAGAGTGCTCGCTGTGGCAAACAGGCCTCCCCACTGTCACCCTAGGTTCTAGCTAGTCCTCAGGTGCTGTGTGGATCCCCAAAGAGAGAGAATCTTCTTTTGTTCACTTCTACTTTTTGATTTCATTTGGTTTTCTAATTTGCTCACAGATGATAGAGCCAGACCTGTTTGATCAGCTGGGCCCCGAGTTTCCCGCCATTTGCCTATGGATTTGGTTTACTGGACAAGGGGGAAGGATTCTTGCAGATGCAACAGGGATGAGGAGATAGGATGTTTTTTCTTTCTAGCTTGTTGTTATGGAAAGAGGAAGGAAGGAGGAAGGAAAGAAGGAGGGAAGAGGGAAGTGGAGGGAGGAGGATGAAGAAAGGAGAGAGGAAGGAGGAGAGAGGAGGGAGGAGAGAGGAAGGAGGAGGGAGAAAGGAGCTGGGAGGAGGGAGGAAGGAGGAAGGAGGAAGGAGGAGGAAGGGAGGAAGGAGGAGGGAGGAAGGAGGAAGAGGGAGGGAGAAAGGAGGAGGGAGGAGGGAGGAGAGAGGAGGGAGGAGCTGGGAGGAGGGAGGAGGGAGAAAGGAGCTGGGAGGAGGGAGGAGGGAGGAAGGAGGAAGGAGGAGGGAGGAGGAGGGAGGAAGGAGCTGGGAAAAGGGAGGAGGGAGGAGGAGGGAGGAAGGAGGAAGAGGGAGGGAGGAGGGAGGAAGGAGGAAGAAGGAGGGAGGAGGGAGGAGGAAGGAGAAAGGAGCTGGGAGGAAGGAGGAGGGAGGAAGGAGCTGGGAGGAGGGAGGAGGGAGGAAGGAGGAAGAGGGAGGGAGGAGGGAGGAGGAGGGAGAAAGGAGCTGGGAGGAGGGAGAAAGGAGGAGGAAGAAGGGAGGAAGGAGGAGGGAGGGAGGAATGAGGAGGGAGGAAGGAGGAAGAGGGAGGGAGGAAGGAGGAAGAGGGAGGGAGGAAGGAGGAAGAGGGAGGGAGGAAGAGGGATGGAGGAAGGAGGAGGGAGGAGGGAGGAGGGAGGAAGGAGGAGGGAGGGAGGGAGGAAGGAATCACCTCAGTTACCAGCTCAGTCCAGGGTTTAACTGCCAAAGGACAGAATTACTCACAGAAGGGTTAATTTCTAGACTCCCACTGCTCCAGGTGAAGGGACAGCTTTCCTGGTCTAATTACTCTGGGAAAGCAGGTGGGAATGAGTCTCCAGTCTCGGCAGGAGGCTCTTGCACTCCCCACCTGAACAGTTAGGCTGAGCCTCCTTCTAAGTCCCCCGGCAGCCCTCTCTGCTGTTCCTTGTTATTTTCCTCTCTCACCTCTGGACAGTTCTGCACATTCACTTGAAACATCGTCACAGGAGAACTCGGCTTTGGCAGAGCCTCTCTGAAGTGATTTTTTATCCTGTTCTGGCTTGCACTTGAATAATTCTCCATCAACGGCACGTCTGATTGAGTTGGCATCACAAACCCTTTTGTATGCTAGTTTTTTTTTTTCCTTCAAGAAATATTAAAGTCTGAATAAAATTGGAATAGCTGCCTGGTAATGATCTCATTATATATAAATACAGAAGTGCTCGCAGGGGAGATAATAACTCCAAGACTCAGGTATGCCGCGAATACCTATTATCTTCCAAGGAGTCAGCTGCATTCAGCACTTCAGCTCCCCAACATCCCTTTCAGTTGAAGGTTCAAGTCACAGAAAACGAATGGCTGATTGAAGCTGAGAATAGGGTTCCTCCCCTCCCCCAGCATGACATATGTTCCGAGATGAAAGGAACCTGGGCTGTGTGTTTACTCCTCATTTGGGGCTTCCCATGTTCTGACTGATCGGAAAGACAAAAAAGGCAGAAGGAGAGACATTTGGTGCTGGCTGAAACCCATATCCATTCTCGATGTGAAGTTTCCTCGTTTGCTGAGGATAATTGTGATGAGACAGTTCTGGGGATAGACGCTACTAAAGGCTTTTTAAAAATAACAGGCCTGTCACCCAGTTTGAGTTCTTATGCAGCAAAAGAACAAACACAGATGGAGGCAGGAGGAAGGCGGCTGGTGGGCTGGTGGGGAAGGCCCCTGAATGTGGGAGCTGACTGGTGATTAGTCCAAGTCAGCTTTCCCAGTCGCCAGGACAGAAAGAGAGGTGTTCAGCACATTACAGGGAGAAAGACATGGGTGCACACATGTATACACAGACTCCCAAGATGGGCTAAGCATCTCTGGAAAAATCTTTTGTTATTAGCATCAAAGAAAGGAGTTGAGTAGGGCTGATAGTGATAGGATCAGACTGTATTGCTCTGAAGGTCCCCGTAAGGTCCTGGTGGGACCATTTATCCAGCGGGGACCCACTGCCTGTCATCTGAGATCAGGAAGAGAGGCCGGTGGAGGATAAGTTTGGCTATTACTATTTTCGTGGGATCACACATCTTATGAGTCCCTGAGATTTCCAAATCAAGGGATATCAAAATATAAAATGACATTATAGGGGCCAGAGAGATGGTTCAGTTGGTAAAGTGGTAAATGTAAGCATGAGGAACTGCGTTTGGACCTCCAGCATCCATGTACAAGCCAAGCATGATGGCATGTATTTGTAATGCTGGTATTAGGGAAACAGAGACAAGAGGTCCCAGGGGTTCGCTGGCCACCCAGTTTAGCCAGATTGGTGAGCTTTATCATATAAAAATGAGGTAGAGAGCAAAGACAGATGCAGAACATTGACCTCTGGCCTCCATGTGCACAAATATGCACACACATGTGCATGCACGCATGGACACACATGCCCATCCCATACGATCAAATGAAACTACTATAAGCACAATTCTTTTGTAGAAGACTGGGATTGATGGCAAAAAGATTTTGTTCATTGCTAAAAGTCTTCATATACTGTACCTGGAATGCTATTGTGCCATGTCACAAGACCCCCAAGCAAGACCATCACAGAGCCGATATCCAAGGCAAAACACCATGGTGTTTATTGATAACAAGCAAGCCTGGGCTTGGTCCGTGTCCAACATCCAACACAGTGGGTGGAGAAGGACGGTCCTGAGCTCTCAGAGTGAGGGGGTTTTAAAGGGAAAAACTGTAAGCAGGATGATACAAGCCTTTGCGTCATATGGTTGGGTGAGGTGTGTAACCTTTGAATTTACTGGTTGGGGTTACAGCTATCATTTTGGGGCAGGCCTGGACAAGTCCCAGACTTTGTCCTTGAGCTGCTTTGGAGACTGACTGGCCTAGCACATTCACATTGACCCATGCATGTAGCTCTAAGTTGGTGAGGGGGTCCCAGACAGTAAACAACTGGCTGAACCTTGAGCTGTCAGAGTCCGCGCAGAAAGGGAGCTACTGCAAGGACTATGTCACGGCCCTCCCAGAAACTGCTTGCTTAAGTCTCAGGAAACTGAAATTGAGGCCTGATGTCTGAGAGAAGACCGACAGCCTGCTATGGTATCTACTTGGTCCTGTCACCTTGACAGGCAATCCCTACAGAGAGTTACAGCCACCAACGTCAAAGAAGCAAAAGTGACTTTGAGCAGGTGTGGTCAGAGGACCCCCCCCCCCCCCCCCCCCCCCCCCCCCCCCGTCAGTGCTATCATCTTGTCTATTGCAAGGAGAGTCAGGGGACGCGTCCTCAGCCACAGATGCATCCACATGTGCCAGGCTGCTTGACACACTGCCAGGTCTCCACTTACTTTTTAAAGTATTGGCATAACTAAGGCTCCTTAGCCCCAGGGGAGGACTCTTCTTTCTGTCCTTCCAGTTCCGCAGGGACTGTTGGGATGGGGGTTGGGATGGGGACACATGCCCTCATTTGTGCTTTCACTTGGGTGATGGCACTCAAGGGTGAGCTCAGTCATTTGCAGACGTTGCACTGGAACTCAGCTCGTGTACTGTCCCCATGTCTGCAGGGACCTGAGACAAATCCCTAGCTTGGCCTGTCTTTCCTGATCCCTGTTGTGTCCTGGGATAGTCCGTCTTTATTCTGACCCTCCTGTGATATGACCTAGTGCTGTTTTAGCGTTTACCAGATGCTGGCTCTATTCCGCACGCTCTGCGTCTCATCGGGTCCTCACAGCCCCGTGAGGTGCCACCGCCATCATTCTATGTGTATCCTAGATGGTGCTTTGATATCTGTCAATGAATTCACTTGTGGCTACAGCTATTTGGAGGCTGTGGAGGCAGAAGAGGAGATGGTTTCCACTGAAGTCTTCACGTGATTCATTATTCCACCCCTGCTGCATTATTTAGTTAGCTTTTGTTGTGAGACAGGGTCTCACCATGTTGCTCTTGCTGGTCTTGAGCTCATAATCTTTCTGCTACAGTCTCCAGAGTCTGAGATCATAGGCACGCACTACTACACTAAACTATTTAACTAGTTTTAATGGAGCCTTCAGTGTTCAGCCTGTAGTTCAACACGAATATGAGGCATGATACATGTCTACATAGCATCTATAAACTAATAGGCAGAAAGGACTAGAACCTGAATATACTGCCTTGTGGGATAAACTTAGATTTGTCTTCTTGTCTGTTATTAGTTAGTCTTCATAGGTCTAAGATTCTCCAAACTAGGATTGGACTAGATCATAGGTTATTAACTTCTCCTGTAGAAGGCCACATAATATATATTTTAGCCTTTGTAGGTAATATAATCTTTGTTATTCAATTTTGTTGCCACATGGAGTCAGAAAAATAACCTAATACACAGGCACAGCTGCATTCAAATAAAACTTTATTGACAAAGACATTTGTAAATAAACTTGAGTAGGCAGGGTGTGACTGCAATTAGCCCTTTGGCCAGATGATGCTGGTAGATACTTCTTTTTGGCAAATGCTGTAATTTCTCTATGTGTCATATGGATCTTAGTGTGGGAGTAAGAAGCCATTTTTCTGGCCTTTGTAAGATGAGAATGGTATTTTTGTTTTTTAAACCAACACAGCTTGGCAACAGACATGTTCCTAGAGAGGAGGAGGAGAGGCTTCAGCAGTGTTCTGACTGAAATTGTAATGGAGGCAAGCCATGAAGGGCTGGGGGATGGCCTCATTCTCAGAGATGGGAATCACTATTGCAGCTGGATATCTGGCCATTGCTCAGCAGGACAAGGAAGACACCTCGAGGTAGACTGGAGACATGGATTTCGTAGGAGCAGAATGCAAAAATAAAAATTTCGTTTTAAAAAGAAGTGTTTACATAACACCTTATGTAAGCCTTAGAATCCAAGATAATGTAATATAATTCTAATGTTCATAACATACCCAATATAGTTATGATAATTCTACCTAACATAATTCTGATAGTACAACAAAAAAAAAATCTAAACATAGCTTTGTTTTTTTATTAGCACATATTCACTGTCCAAAATAATGGGTTTCAGTAGGACATTTTTGTCCACGCATGTCCTGTACCTTTATTGCGTTTCTGCCCTTCATTATTCTCTCATGTTGCTGCCTCTCTGCAGCAGCCTGTTAGTCCCTTTCTTCCCCCCAAAACCGCCCCCCTCTACTTTCATGCCTTATTTCATACGTGTGATTTTAATCTCTTTCCATCTAAAATGTATCTACCTAATCTCCATTTGAATACACACATTTATTATTTCCATATATTTGAATAACTCTCCTATGACTTTGAGTGAATGCACAATTTTAGGTCTCTTCCTGCTGAAAAGGACACAAAAGACTCGTTAAACTGACTTGAGAGGTGGTCGAAGGGCTTGGAGTCTAGGTGATTGAAGCAGAGAGTAGACTTCAGCTGGGCAGGTCTGAACAGATTTTTCAAAGAAGGAGGTCATGAGGGTGAGTTACTGGGTTTCTTTCATTTCCACCTCCTCTTGGGTTGCTTCACCACCGTTATTGTTTTTTGAGATAAGGTCTCATTAGCTGACGCTCAAACTCAAACTCAAGGACGATCTTGAACTTCTCATCCTCCTGTCTCCATCTGCCACGTGCTGGGATTATAGGCTTGAGCTACCAAGCCTAACCCAGTTCAGCTTCATCTTTAGGTTGACATTTCCCTGGGTAGTTGGGTGGTATTGCAAAAATCAGCTTCTTTTTTGACCAAGCGTCTTCCCCCCAAAGTCCTGGCATAGGGTTTTTAGACGTCGCCAGTTGTGACTGGGTGGTATGGCTGTGCATAAGCTGATGTGTGGTCTCAGCTGAGTGGGGCTGACTTGGCATGTGGTGGAGTGGGACTGAGGCTGCCCAAGGAATACTGGATTGTGTTTGTCAGTAAGAGGAGGATGGTTGTTGGTTAGCAAACTGCAGCTGTCCAGTACAATGGCACTTTGTGATTTTCAAAATGTTTTTATGGGAACTGACTCATTTGATTTTATAATTTTATGGGAATGTGTTTGTCAGCTGTTGTTATTTCCATTTCCAGATGAGGACACAAAGCATGAATCACTTGACTCATTCAAATTCATGCTTTGACAGTAGAGATTGTATGAACTCTTTGCCCTGAATGGCGTTGACATCTGACTATAATACAGAAAAGTTATTACTTCCATCCTGGACTAGATCTCTATCAATGCCACTTAAAATTGATTTGCCATGTTGATTGGTCACATCACATTGGCTTGTACTGATTTTATAGCAAATTAAGACCCTTCTGAGTTTTCATGACTTCTAATAAAACATAATATACCTAATTTTTTACACTTAAATTAGGAAGATGCTTATCCTTGTAATATCCCACATTAAACTCCCTGCATTGCTCTGAATAGTCTAGAAGCTTCTAGTCATATGGAATCCAGAGCATTAGTATCTTTTCCAGATTGATGCTTTCTTCAAGCTTAGCAGTCATGACCTATTTTGTCTTCTAAGTAATTGCTAAGACGATTGAGCACTAAGGTATATGTAATGCTGAGTAATTGCCAATTTCAGTCTGAAATGGGGCCCCCAGTGCTACATCATAGGGTTCCATTTCTGCTTACTCAACAGTTTGTCAGCTGTGAGGATGGAGACCAAACTGAGATATAGTCAACAAATCATTTCACAGACAGGCCGCCTTTCCCCCTCCAATCTCTGTCCTTGTGTTTCTAATATAAGCAACGTCTTCACTGAGAGTATCTCCTTCAGAAATGACACCATTGGCCTGAAGCCAGAGGTAACTATGCTCTTACGAAATCCCCTCATCGTTTGCTCTGGATTAAATCAGGAAAATTGTGACTACTGACTTAGTGTTAAATTCCTGTCAAGATGGTAGGAAGAGAGCCACAATGGTGAGCAGGCCTGACAGTCTGTGAAAATCTGGCATTAAACAAAGTCTACAACGCACATTCCTTCAAGTGGCTTGATTTTCTTTTTTAGGTTGGAAAAGTTAAATTCTGTAACTCAAATGTTAGGTGATAAAAGGATTTGGGAATAATCAAATATTGTATTTTGGACTTTTGGTCTTTAACAAAATCTGTAATTTTTACAGTTATTTATTTGAGTACGTGCGCGTGCGTGTGCGTGTGCGTGTGCGTGTGCGTGTGCGTGTGTGTGTGTGTGTGTGTGTGTGTGTGTGTGTGTGTGTGCATGCTTGTGGAGGTCAGAGGACAGCTTGTGAGAGTCTGCTTTTCCAGTCCACCATGGTACTGGAGATCAAACTCAAGTGGTCAGGCCTGGCAACTAGAGCCTTACTCTACTGACTCAATTTTATTGGCCTTGACTTTCAGTCTTTCAGGCAGAGAGTGGTGGGTGTGTGTGTGAGTCTTCTGGTAGGTGGAGCTGCAGGGAGGTTGTTAAACCAACAAAGACCCATCATGGAACTTTGGTTTGTGCTTAGTTCCAATAGCTTTTAGAGGAGGAGGAAAGGTCTGTGTTAATGGGAGTGGTGGTGGGATACATATGTTTTCATAGGTGTGTATGTGTGTGCGTATACATGTGGAGGCCAGAGGTCAATGTTGGCTGTTTCATCAATTACTTTCCACCTTGTTCTTTGGAGAAAGATTCTCTCATTAAACCAACATTAGAGTTCATACGCTCAACTAGACTGGCTAGCCAAAGAGATCTAGGGATCTGCCTATTTCTGCTGGGATTACGTGTAACCCTGTGAAGACCCAAATTACTTAGGGTCAGATAATCTGTTTGCTTTACCCAGCAGGGTTATGAAAGGAGAAGATTTGGCCACGGGTGTGTTTACCAGGTGTTTGGAAGGGTCTACACTTGGCTGTATGGTGTGCTTTGATCTTGCAAGGGGGAGGTCTTTTGCCTCTCCCCTTGTCATGTTATAAAAAACCCTTTTCAATAAAGGACAAGGCAGTTGGGTATTGATCCAGGCCCTCCCAAAGCTATCCAGTGTTTTTGTCTTTCTTCTTGTCTGCTAGGTCTTTCTTTCTATTCAATATTTTCTTATCCCTCTCTCCTCATAAGAACCCTTCAAAAGGTGGGGGTGGGCTCCCACATAATCCCATGCTGGTTTTAATGTGGATGCTGGAGAGCTAGACACAAGTCCTTGTGATTATGCAGCAGGCATTTTACTGACGGAGCCATCCTTCCAGCCACAGTTTAGGAAAGTCAGGATCCCCAGTTAGAGTTTAGATGAGAATAAGAACTATAGAACTTGATTTCTCAGAGTTGGGGAGATGTTCAGTGGGTGCAGTTTCCATACACAAATGTACAGACCTGAGTTTGGATCCCCCACACTTGCAGAAAACCCAAATTTTGTTGCATGAGTTGTAACCCTAAAACTTGGGTGTTGGAGACAGGAAGATTTCCAGAACTTGCTGCCCAGACAGTCTAGCCAACTGGTGAGTGGCAGGTTCAATGAGAGAATCTTTTTCAAAGGATAAGGTGGAGAGTGTTGTGTAGCATGAATCTTAAAAGTTCTTATTAATAAAAAAAAACCTGGAGCCAGGTACTGGGGTGAATGCTGGAAGATCAGAGAAGCAGAACAAGCCACAGCTACCTCATCTTGCCAGTTCCTCAGCTGATCCTGTTTCCTCAGACTGGAAGCCTCTGAGTCCTTATCCAAATCAATCTCAGCAGAACTGCTGCTCAAAAGCCTAAAAGCCTAACCAGGCTAGTTCCTGGTCCTCACACCTTAATCACCTTTCTACTTTCTGCCATCACTTCCTGGGATTAAAGGCATGAGTCACTATGCCTTGCTGTTTCCAGTGTGGCTTTGAACTCACAGAGATCCAGATGGATTTCTGCCTCTGGAATGATAAGATTAAAGGTGTGAGTGCCATCATTTTCTGACCTCTATGTCTATCTAGTGGCTGTTTTGTCCTCTGACCCCAGATAAGTTTATTAGGGTGCACAATATTTTTGGGGAACACAATATCACCACAGTGTTGCTTGAAAATACCTGATATCAACCTCTGGAACACATATGCACACACATAATCATGCACACACATACACTATATACATACACTCACACACAACACACACGCACAAATACACATAAAAAAACAAAGCCAAACCCCGATCCATCCAGGGCTGGTTTCAGACATGGTTCCTGCCTCATTCGCTTTTCTTAAGGAGGGTGTAGAGGAGGAGGCCTGTGTGGCTTTCTCCTTGAGGCCTGTTGCTGTGGGTGGCCTTGCAGCTACTTTCTGTGGATGGATGGAGGTGGTCCCGTCTCCCACAATGACCTAAGCATGGCCATTCCCAGGCTTTGCTTTACTTCACCCATCTCTGCTCCCTCTCCAGCCTTACCCTCAGATCTTGTAAAAACTCCACCACGATGTAGGTATTTCATAGGGAAATTCTGCTTTCAAACTGCTGAATAGGTTTCAAAGAAAATGAATGAAAGCCATTCTTTTCTTCCCGTTCCCATGAAGCTATTAGCTATGCAGCTTGGAAAAACAGTTTCTATTTAAAAAGAGAGCTGTGCCGAGAGCAACATCTTTCCTTTCTTCCCAACCACACTCTGAAAACAGCAGCTCTCCTCTGGCTCAGTGCTGTGGCCCGCCCTCCCTTCTGGGGGCTCCCCTCTACACCCCTCCTTTGTGACACTCCTTCCCAGCGACAAGAGCAGGTTATCAAGGCGATAATAAGCGAGAAAATGTTCCAGCCTTGTTTTAAGCCTCAGCCATAGCACACTGCTTAATCAAGGTTAAATGCCTGCGTGCACCTACGTTTTCTACCCCTCTGGCCAAGCGGCCCTAAGCCAGGCTGATCTGGCCTTACTTTGCCCCCTTTTCACCAGAGACCAGCTGGTGTAGGATGATTGAGGTGGCCTCGGCATCCAGGCAGCTGCTGGCTTGCACTTGGAAATTCAATCCTCTCAAGGTAATTCCTCAGCTTATAAGAAACTTCTGCAATGCATTCTGAATTTGATGCCGCCCACTCCAAGCTGGGTAATGACAGGCTCACTGACTTCCACAGACACCCAGCCTAGGCTGGGTAGGGAGCATAATACTGTAGAAGGCATTTTACGAAAAAAAGTTTTTGAGACAGCGTCTCATGGAGCCCCGGTTGGTCTTGAATGCATTGAGTAGCTAGCGAAAGATGGCTGTAGACTTCTGGCCCTCCTGCCTCTCCCACTTAGCGTTAGTGTTACAGGTGTTCACCGCTACTCATAGTTTCTACGGTGCTGGGGGTTAAACCCAGGGCTTCAGACATGCTAGGCAAGTTCTTTGCTAAGCTGTACCCTTGGCTCAGAAGCTGAGACCTGTAAGATCTCATAGCAGATTTCTAGCAAGTTCCACAACACTATTTGCAATCTTCTCCCTATTCTGAGGTCTTCTGGATTCTAAACAACTTAGGATGTGTCTGGACCACTTGTAGGTGACAAGTGTCTGATTTTATGATCCTGGGGAAATCTGGGCCTCCTCAGTTCTCAGCCTCATTAATAAGAGAATTTATGAATGGACTCACATGGAAGTTCAAGGAAAAAATTGTTCTGTTTAAAAGAAAAGCCCACAGTAGGTCAACTGTAAACTCGAGCAGTTGCCTGGAGGAGGAGCATAGAAAAGAGAAGGAAAACCCAAACCAACCAAACAAAAACCCATACCTTTTAAGCTGCATGGAGGTCAGACCCAGGACAGGGAGGGAGGCTGTAGGCAAAGGGTGAAGACTTTCAAAATGCTGGAGAAGGAAGCCCAGTGTGTTAAGGAAAGCATGCTTAGACAAGAGAAAGAAGAAAGGGGAAATGGTACTTTAGCCAGCCAACATCCGTTCTGCAGCCCTGTAGCATGGCTTGAAGTTAGCCTGCCTTCCTAGGGGTAAGACCTTGGCCGAGTGAACAACCTGGCCCCAGCTGGAATGTTAGGTCTCCTTGCAAGCCAGAGATGCCATTCTCTTGACCAGGAGTTGCTTTTTCTTTTCTTTTCTTTCTCCCTCACCTCTGCACACTCTAACACTTGTATTCAGATGAAGTGAGAACGGGTCTCGAGTCTTGACTTGGGTGAGGTCACTCTCCCTGCTTAGAGGGCCACTTTGGTCCTACATTTGGGTACCAACCTAACAGTGAAAAAGAGATGTGGAGTTACCATTGGACCTCAACTGGGCACAGCATCACAAACAAGTGGGGTACTGGGCCTGGAGATGTTCCTCTGCATGCACGAAGGTTGCCTAAACATTGAAACAACTGTCGTCCGTCATCAAGATGCTTTGCAGCAGCAGTTGAGACTTGTTTTCCTTTCTATACCCTTAAAGCTGGTCCCATCCTCAAAAGCAGCATCTCAGGGGTGGTGGCAGATGCTACAGTATCAGTCCTGTATCCCCTCATGGAGATGGATGTCCTTGTTGTTTCCGAAAGCTTCAGCTCTGAGTTGCAGAATGTGTTTTGGCAAGTGCAAAATCCAATAGTCATTGAACCCTTAATAATCTTCTATGCCCTGTAGAAGTGTGTTTTTATTCATCCGTTTCTTCTGGAGGTAAGAAATAAAGCCGTTCGGTTCTAAGCATAAATTAGCATTTTTAACAATGCAGCACAAAAAAAATGTAATTTAAATAGAACTGATTAGAATTTTGATAGGGCACCGAGGAACTTCTAAACAAATGCTGATCAGGTAATGAGTGGAACAAGTCATTTATTTTAGTGGTGGTGCTATGTGTTCCGTGATTGGGTCACCGTTTCCCAAACATATATAGTGACTGTTCATTAATTATGTACTTTTCGCTTGGTAATTGTCCAATTTAACTGCACACTGTGAGCTTATAGGCAAAGCCACAGATGAGCACAGGAAAAAGTAACAACCTAGATAAAAAGCATATTTTCTTTCTGTAATAACATTCACTAATTCAAGGACTCTGAGAGAGGAGAGCTATTGTTAGACCCCGGCCTTGGTCTTGTCTTTGTGAGATGGGCTAAATTGCTCACCATTTGTTAAGTAGGGGCATTTAAGCTCCAGAGTGCAGAGCTTTGCAAACAAGTCTGTGCGTTGGCATTAGCCTGTCTTCATAGGAGTAGCCTCACCTTCTGGTCAGCTTGCAGCACGCTGCCAGTGGGGCGGTCTTGGAATGTTGTTCATTGAACGGCATGCTTTTCTTAGGCTATGTCATCCTGGAAAACGTTCTGAACCAACCAAGGTTAATTTTCAAGAGTTTCTTCTTTGAAATGTTGGAGGTTTGCTTTCTCTAAGAGGGCTGAAATGTTTTCCTTTTATTTTGCATCTGGGAAATTGTTATGTTTATGATTATTTTGAGTCGGGGTCACTTTTAGCCCAGGCTGGCCTTGAATTTGCTAGTGGAGGATGATCTGGAATTCCTGACCCTATTGCTTCCACCTCCAGGGTGATGGGATTACAGGTTGTGTGCCACCACACCCTGCTTACATTAGGTGTGTTTTGTTTTACTTGCTGATTTGTGTGTGTGTTTATATGAATGGTATGAGTGTGCACAGGAGTTCAGGTCCACACCTGTGCCTGCATAGACTAGAGAAGAATGTCAGGGGTCCCTTAAAACAGGCTCTCTCACTGAATCTGGAACTAAGTTTCCAGCCAGCAAGTTCTACTGCTTCTCTCCTCTCTGTCTCTGTGTTCCTCACAATACTGGGGTGGTAGGCGTGCCTAGACCCATCTTTTTACATAGGTGCTTGGGATCATACTTGTGCAGCAAGTGCTCCTACCCACAAGTCATTACACCAGTCCCTATGGACCATTTTTTTTTTATTGGTAATTAAAAATCAGCATTGGTGCCTTGATACAATATTGATATTAATAGAGCATGCCACTGTCTGGAATGCAAGTTGGAAATTAAGACTCAAGAAGAGAAATAATCATAACATTTTCCCCAATACAGGATGAAATGTTGTTTTAAGGGAGAACTATCACTTCATTATAGTTTTAATATTGGCCTTTTACCCTAAGTGTTTTCATGTGTAAAAGGCTTCTAGGGAAGTCTTTTTTGAATGAGTCAAAAGAGAAAAAAAAGCACTATCTAGTCTAATGCTTGGCATAGTGATTTTATATAAACAGCACGTGTGTTTACGTGGGTTACTATCACAAAGGGAACATCTTCCAACCTTTCAGATTTTCAGTAATCACCAAGTACAAAGCAATGTATTAGTTACTTTCATGTCCTTATGACAAAATACCTGACCTTAACAACTTAAGGAAGAAAAGGTTGATTTCAGCTCATGGTTTTAGAGATGCTGCAATCCCCGCTGTGGGAAGGCATTGCTCAGGAAGTAAAGTGGGGATTTAACAAGGCAACTCCACGTAGTTTATCTAGTAGTTAAAAGGAGGTTTATTTCGGGTAACTTACAACCAGTAAAGGGATCGGGTACAGGATCTGGGAGAGGTGAGGTGCAGTCCAGTGTTGTTCTTTCGAGACGATCTGCAATCCAGCACCCAGGATCATGAGGAGGCAAGAGGGCCTGCACATATGCATTGGGTCTTAAGGGCTTCTGTCTCAGCCATGCCCCAGGGGCAGGTCATAGGTAGGCGTGGCAGTTACCAGCTGCCTTGGGTAGTGCTTCAAGGTCAAAGCTGGAACTCACTACAAAGAAGTATTGTGGCAAGAGCATGGGGTGTGTGTGTTCATGTCAGCAGACCTGAAAGCAGACGGCGGGGATGAGAAAGAGGGGTGGGTATAATCTTCAAAAGTCTGCCCCAGTGACCCTCCTCCGAGAACCACCTCTTAAAGGCTCCACAGCTTTCTAAACAGCACCACATGCTGGAGACCAAGTGTTGGAGAAATGAGCTTGTTGGGGACACATCATATTTAAACCGTAACAGCCACCATGTAAGGGTGTGCCCAGTGGAGATGAATCAACACAGCTGGGGTAAAGTAAACCCCAAATGCAGGTGCTGGAGTGACAAGGGTGTGTCTTTAAGGTATTTAAAGAGAGATTCTCCCCACTCCACTCCGTGTGTGTCTACACACACATATTCATGCGGGATACCTGTAGAGACCAGAAGAGGGCGCTAGAGCTGGTGTTACAGGCAATTTTGAGATAAATGTCGGGGATCTAACTCCAGTCCTCTTCAAGAGCAGTGAGTGCTCTTAACTGCCAGCAGAGCCATCCCTCCAGCTCTGGAATGTCTTTCTTCTTGGAAAACAGTAGCCACAATTTCCTAGACAATCTCTGTTGCCCACGCTTACTGGGTCAAAGCGCAGGAGGAGGTGACAGACAGTTCATTATTGCTGAAGAATCAGTAGTACCCTCATGTTCACAGAATCTGACCATCATCGGAATAACCATTTCTTCTAGCAGTCCATTTTACAGATGAGTAAACTAAGACCAAGGGGATGAAGAGAATTTCCATGCTCAAAGTGGGTCTGAAGCCCTGGATCATGGGCACCTCAGCAATTTTAAATCCTCTTGGCTTTGCGGGTCCCTCCGTCCATCTCTCTTTTAAATAACGTCAAAAGGAATGAGAAGTCTTAGGGTTGCTGATGTTGTTTCCTACTGCTCTAATGAAACTCTTTGGAAATATGCAAAGAGCAGATTTGCTACCTTGAAACAAACAAATGGCAAATAGAGAAAACATTGTGTTTGGGCTAATTTATTTTCTCTGGCTCTGCTAACTCTTGAGCAATTAGCTAGATTATTTCCCTAATGTGAACAATGACTGTATTCATACTCAAACAATTAATTGGACAATTGTTCCGGGGTGGGCATTTACTCTATTTCGTCTCCCTTCACGTGTCACTTCCCTTTCTACACACGCCTGCCTGGCTCAGTGAGAGCGGTTTCCACAGGGTAATGTGTGTGGAAGGTTGTGAGCTCCCAAAAATCATCACAGAGAACTATGGCTGTGCATTCGTTCTCAGCAGATCCCCACATATCTTTGGATTTTTATGTTTTGCTTTACTTTACAATCACCGAGCTCCGAGTTATAATGTCTCCATTATTTTGGTGGGCATATTAGAGTTGATTATTTCTCTCAGCAGCCGTCAGCCACCCCCGTGAGACCTCCACGGCTTACCTTATCATAATATTGGAAAGCAATTTCTCTTGACTGCTGTGAACCAACGCCAGAAACCCAAAACGCTGCCACAGTCATTAAGTGATTTCCAATTAGTTAATTGGTTTCACAGGCTGCTTCTTTCTAAACTGCACCTTAAATGAAAAGCAGAGCCATCCATTTTTGAAGGGAGGAAAAAAAATCCTGGGGCCTCTGGGTTTTAAAATTCGAAAGCACAGCATACTTTGGAAAAAACTTCACTAAAAACTACTAGTCCTGCAGTAAGAAAATGTCTGACTCCGAGCAGAGAAGAGTGGAGTCGACTGCTGCTGCCTGGCGGTCCCTTTGTCCACTTTTATCTGGGAAGCCATGTAGACGGTCACGGGGAAGGGGTGTCTGAGAGTAGGGTGCATTCGCCTCTGGGCCAGCATCCTGGCTTCTGTACTGGGTGCTTCAGGGCTGTCTGGGTGCGGCTGCTGCTATATTAAACATTGCTGGGAAGTAGGGCAGAGCCCTTGAGAATAGTTCTTAAGAGGCTCCCCCTTCCTTTCTCCCCACCACCCCTCTGTCACATTTGCTGGGTGTGATAGCTCCCATCTGTAACCCTAGCACGCAGGGGATGAGGATAGCCCAGGCTACATAGCGAGCCTGAGGCTAGTGTAGCCCTTAGAGTGAGACTTTCTTTCAAAATATACAAAACCGAACAAACCATCACCATGAGCACCATAACCACCACCAAGTTACTGTGGGAAGCTGGGCCTATGTCTCAGTAGGAGGGTGCGTGCCTAGCACAAGACTGTGTTCCCAGCACTAGGGACAAAGACAAAAAAGAAAAAAAGCTGCTTTCGGAAAGGGAATGTGATGGTTCTGTGTGTGGACTGGCAAAAAGAATGAGCTGGAAGAGACGGGAAAGGCTGGTCTGGAGCAGTTCTAGTCAGTACACACGTTTAAGACAAGATGGCACTCTTGAGTCTTGAGCATACTTGATTTGCACAGTAGGGTAAATATTTACCCAATAGGAGAGATAAAATAGGGTAATGACTGATTGACTCGAGATGATCTGGTGTCCCCCCCCCCCCCATGCAGGGAAACTGTCTTTAATAGTGGACAGAATGCATGTACAAGGGGTTGTAAGCATCCCCAACCCTTTAGCCAAAGACAGCCCCTACATAGCAAAGAGCAGCAGTTAAAAGACTTTGGTTTTCTAAAGAGAAAGCTACCACGTGGGTCCCAGGGATTGAACTCAGGTCATCAGCTAGCACACCATCTGGCTGGCTGTGACTTCTGCATGTGTGCTGTGATAGCCACATGTGCCCCCCTCCCCCACGCACATCCTCTGCCAACCTTATCCAATAAATAAATTGAAAAAAAAAATTAGAAGAGACTTTGGAACCAGACTCTGTGTGGTGACATTCTGACAGCTGCCTTCCAGTTGTGTGGCTTTGGGCAAGTTGTCTGACTTCCCTGTGCTTGGTCTTCTGGGAAATGGGGTGAATAGAAGAACCCTTTTCCTAGGGCTGTAGCGAGGAGGAAGCGAGTCAGGTTGGTAAATCCCTTAAAACCACATCCGCTACATGGCTTGTTACATAAACTGCGTGGTATGATTTCAGAATCTTCTTTGTTCTCCGAGGGGGGAAAAATCCTCCCATGTTATGGCTAGTTACCTGCTGGAACTTGAAGTCCAAAGAGGGCCATGCTGGCGATCCAGCTAGTTAGCCAGCCATCAGCTGGGCTCCCTGAGCAGCTCTGTAAGATGATTTCTTTTAAACTCAGTCAGTGCTGGGTGTTTTCGTTAGAGAGCAATGTTGGGGGTTAGGGAGAGCAGACTGGGATGTAGTTCAGTCAGTAGAGAGCTTGCTCAGCATGAATGAAGCCCTGGGGTGGATCCCAAACACTACATAAGCGGGGTAGGGTGACCTGTGGCCAGAATCCCAACCCTAGGGAAGTGAAGACAGGAATGTCAGGAGTTCAGGGCAGCATAGTGAATTCTGGGATATGTGAGACTCTGGCTCACAGTTGGAATTCTGACACTTGAAAGACTGAGGCAGGATTGCCATGAACTTGAGGCTATCCTGGGCTACATCATTAGCTAGCACTGCAATGAGAGAGACTCAGATGAAACAAAGTAAAAATGGCACAGGCCTGTTTGGGGGTTGGAGACGAAGCTCGGCTGGTAAAATACTTGCCGAGCGTGCATGAGGCCCTGGGTTTGATTTCCAGCACTGCATAAGGTGCACACTGTAGGGCATGCTAATCCCGGCTCTCTGAGCCAGGAGGGAGTAGCAGGAGTTCAAGGTTATCCTTGACTACATGGTGAGTCTGGGACAAGCCCGGGTTACGTGAGGCCCTGTCTCATTAAGAAAAACAGAAAGGAATGTTTATGTATAGAAGTATATTAAAGTTGAATGGTACAGGAGGCGGTGATTGGGTTGTAGGGGTAGAAAGAGGTAGTGATTTCTCTCTCTCTTTCTCTCTCTCTCTCCCTCACACACACACACACACATACACACACACACACACACACACACACACACACAGAGCCAGGAAGCAACAGAAAATCTTTGGCCTGAGGGGAAGAACATGCTGAAGGGAAGAGTAGGTACCTTGGTGAGGGAACCAGAGAGGGGAGAGCAGCAGTCTGAAGGGCTGGGGAAGGGGTGAGTGTAGCAAACCCTCGGCCTGCCTCAGCTTTCCTTCTGTTTCAGACCTGTCAGTTCATTAGATTACCAGCCTGCACTCCTTCAGTAATGACTTTATGGATTAAAGACTTTAAACCAAATTAGACATGTTTATGAAACATAGTCTTTGCAGAATGGAAGACAAGTTGCCAGTTGGGCACTCCTGAGCTGCCGGAGCCCATGGGGGCACTTCCACCTCCTGGAAGGTGGTCCTCGGGTGAGGTCAGAGGATAACTGCCCCCTTCATCTGGGGTGACTATCTGACTGCAGATATTTCTTTCAGGTGACTTGCTGGTGGGCACAAGCAGGGAGTTGATTTAGAGGCATGCTTTGCTGGCCTTGACAGTGACTCTTAGACATCTGCCTCCCCTCGTGGGTTTTTTTTTTTTTTTTTTTTAATTATTTTTAGCTTTCCTTAGACAGAACATCCATGGCAGTCAGAGCCGTGGCTTGAGAAATACTGAGTATGAAATCTCATCACTCTGCCCCATTTCGGACATTGTGTGCTTTGAAAGTGGAATGTTTTGGGGAGTAGTGAGTGAGTCCCATGCTTCCTTCCCACCCCAGCTTTTCCATTGCTTACCACCTTGTTATTGGAGAGCGAGAGAGAGCGAGAGAGAGAGAGCGAGAGAGAGAAAGAGAGAGAGAGGGGTTTCTTTTTGTTCTTGTGGTATAGAACACAGTACTTTCTTCTCTTTTCTAGGACAGCAATGACTCTTTCAAGTTGTTAATTGGCTCGAAGGAAAGAAGAAATCAAAGGGAATGCAACTTTGTCTTTTCTAAAAGAACAGCATGTTCTTTTTTTTCTTCTTATAACAAGTCTATTGATACATTCACTTGTAGGGTCTAAGAAGATGGTGAGGAGTTAATAAATATTAGATCAACCAACCAAGCATCTTATCCCTGCCCTCCAGGAACTTATGATCTACCTCAACAAGGTCAACACCATAGTCCTTTACTTTTTAAATATTTTATTGCCTGGCTGAGGATCTCTGCATCCACTTCCATCAGTTATTGGATGAGAGTTCCAGCACAACTGTTAGGGTGTTTTGTAGTGGATAGCCATCCCAGCATTGGCCTGGAAGTTCCAACCCCCGACTTCGGTAATGGTCACGCCCACAAGGCGGGGCAGAGGAGGGAGCGGAAGACCCAAGATAGAGAGGAGGGGCACGCTGTCTTGGTTCGGGGACGCTGGACGAAGGAGGTGGACTGAGCAGAGTTCTCCAGAGAACACCGCCGGACTGCGCCATACCTTTGCCGGACCCTACAACCTATCCCTTCATTTGTAAGTTACCCCACAAAATAAACCTCCCTTTTAACTACTTGGAGTAGCCTTAATAATCTCACCACCAATAATGTTTGGCCATCTGATCACCAGACTAGGTCAGATCAGGCTTTCTCTCGACCATTGCCAGCAGTCTACAGAGGATGTATCGTTGTGGATTTCTGGGGACCTCTCCAGCACTCTGCCTATTCCTGTTTTCATGTGGTCTTCATTTATCATGGTCTGTTATTCCTTGTTCTCCCTTTCTGTTCTTGATCCAGCTGGGATCTCCTGCTCCCCTAAGCTCTCTTTCCTTCAAACCTTGCCCTTCATTACTCCCACTGTCGTCCAGGTTGTTCATGTAGATCTCATCCATTTCTCTGTCATTGGGCGATCCCTGTGTCTTTCCTAGGGTTCTGTTTTCTAGGTAGCCTCCCTGGAGTTGTGTAGCAGTCTAATCATCTTTGTTTTACATCTAGTATCCTCCTATGAGTGAGTACATACCATGTTTGTCCTTCTGAGTCTGGGTTACCTCACTCAGGATGATTTTTTCTAGATCCATCCATTTGCCTTCAAACCACATGATGTCATTGTTTTTCTCTGCTGAGTAGTACTCCATTGTGAGATCCTCAGCCAGGCCCCAGGTGGAGCTCCAGGAGTCCAATTGTTGAGAAAGAGGAGGGACTGTAAGAGCGTGAATTGTTGAGACCAAGATTGGAAAAAGCACAGGGACAAATAGCCAAACGAATGGAAGCACATGAATTATGAACCAAAGGCTGTGGAGCCCCCAGCTGGATCAGGCCCTCTGGATAAGCGAGACAATTGAATAGCTTGAACTGTTTGGGAGGCATCCAGGCTGTGGGACCAGGACCTGTCCTTAGTGCATGAGCTGGCTGTTTGGAACCTTGGGCTTACACAGTGATACTTTGCTCAGCCTGGAAGGAAGGGACTGGACCTGCCTGTACTGAATCCACCAGGTTTAAATGAGTCCCCAGGGGAGTCTTGGCCCTGGAGGAGATGGGAATGGAGGGGAGGGGATGGGGGGAAGGTGGGGGGGGGGGGGGGAGGAGGGAGGAGGGAGGAGGGAGGACAGGGGAACCCATGGCTGATGTGTAAAATTAAAACACAAATATAATGATAATCATAAAAAATATTTTATTGCTTCCCATTTGCGGAAAACAAAAAAAAAAATCTCAATTATTCCCATCCAGGGATGCTGAATTACACTGGCTTATTAAAGAATTAGATTTGTTTATGAGCCAATTGGAAATTTCCTTGGAGTTCTGTCTGACTAATAACTAATATCCTTAAAAAAAAAGAGAGTATGATACTAAAAACAGCACCTCTGAAGGCTCCATGGCTGACAGAGATGGCCTAGATGCATGTCTGGGGATTCTCTGAGGCTGAGGAGAGGAGGCCCCAGTACATGGGACAGAATTTGGCTTTCTGTTAGTCACAGGACTTAAACCACAATTCAATTACATAGGATTCTCTGCTTACATTCCCTCTGTTGAGTGGCTTTTCTGCTTCAGAAGGCAGCAGGGTGTCCCGACAGTCCATGCGTGTCTAAAAGCCTGATTAAATGTATTGCGGTGTACATGGAATATTCTAGTCTCCAGACATTATTTATGTTGAGGCAGGGCCAGTCTTGGGGGACTAGCGATGCATTAAACCTCATACACTTAATGGATGATCTTTTCCTTCTGGAGATGCTGCATGTGGCTGTCTGGGCTCCTAGGCCTTCGGTAAGCTCTTGGCTTCCTCCTGACCTGCACTAAACCCACATTCCCTGCTCGCTATGCATTCGAAGTAAACAGATGCACTCGCTTGGATCGATATTGGCATTAAGCAGCCCTCGGCTTTCTGTCAGCGTCTCTGATAGGCGAGGGTTACTCTTTGGTTGCAGTGGGGTTGGGTGACAGGAAATTTAAGACTAAATGGGCTGCAAGTTTAATCCTTGGATGCACTTAAGTCTCGTGATTTTTTACCTCGGTCAGTAGGAGGAGGGGGATACCCTCTGTTAGCGTTATGTTCTTTCCAGCCGCTCTGCTTCTTCCTGCCCATTACATCTAGCTAGAATGGCCTTCCTCCCATCGTTAGATGTCTGGGCTCAGCTCTGCTCTTCAGGGGCCAGCGGAGACTCACACTGATTCTCACACTGACTCTCCATAGCATCTTCTTTTTTATTAATCTTGCAATTTATTTTCTAGTAAAAGAAAAGAAGATACCAAGTGACCAAGTAGCAACTGAAGTTTCTTGAAAAAAAAAAAAAAAAGCTATACTTGTGTTAAAGATTTCACAGGGCTGGTCCAATGACGAGGACATGTAAGACTGTGGAGATCAGAAATGTCGCTGGTTTGGAGCCAATTGCCTGGCCTGTTTTCATTCCCTTAATAGTCATCCATTGTCCACCTCTGTGTGTGACATGACATCCTCATGACTATTAGATCAAACCCTTTTTGCAATGTCCAAACAGACCCTTAGCTCCCACCAACCCAAAGGCTAAGAGCGTCATCATGTACCATCTGAGACCGACAACAGAGACGTCTCTCTTTTGCTATAACCACCTCCCTGGTATTTCCATCACTGAATTAAAAAAATAAGCCTTGATTTGTTACTTTCTTTGTTTATACTATAAAAACATTCTAAAACTATTTCTACATTGGAACATGGCTCTTCGGACGGCCTGAATCTGTCTTCTGTACTCATGGTCACTCATCCTTGGCTCCAAAATAAACTTTCATGTTCCCTTTGAGGGGAGAGCGGTGGTTTTGAGTTGGTACTGGCCACTAGGGTCTTAGGAGAATGGAATGACATCAGCAAGTGAGAGCTTGGCAGAAAAGGCTGCACCCTTCACAGCAATGTCAGGTAACTGGATCATTTATTTGGTTATTTGTGGTGCTGAGGACTTAAGCCAGGGCCCGTGAAGTACTTTACTACTAGTTGGTGTTCCTCTGTTTAATTTCATTTAATTTATATTTGTGGGTATTTTGCCTGCATGTATGTCTGTGCATCATGTCTGCACCTGGTGCCTGTGGAAGCCAGAGAGGGTGTAGGATCCCCTGGTACTGGAGTCCTTTCCTTTCCTTTCTTTTCTTTTCTTTTCTTTTTTTTTTTGAGATAGGTTCTCACTGGGTAGCCCTGTATAATGTAGAACAGTTTGGCCTTGAACTCACAGTGGTCTGTCTGTGTCTGCCTCCCAAATACTAAGATTAAAAGTATGCGCCACCATACCCAGCCAGCATTTTTTTTTTCCTTCTGGCTTTGGCTGTCCTGGAATTTGCTCTGTAGACCAGGCTGGCCTTGAACTCAGAGATCCGCCTCCCGAGTGCTGGGATTAAAGGAGTGCACCACCACTACACACTCGGCTTTAACTGTGATTCTTAACCCTTTGTGGACCATTGATCTTTCTGATGAAAACGATGGATCTCTTTACAGAAGAAATGTCAGTATGGGCGGCAGAACTCAACAGATTGCAGACCGGGATTTTCTAGCCCACGCTCAAGAGAGGTCTCCAGCCACACCTCCGAACCAACCAGAAGCCCATCCTGCGCCAAGAGGTTGGGCCCTACTATGATCTTCTTGTGATGAGGAAGCATGGTCCTGCCCAGAGCTGAGACACTCTAAGTTGGCATGGGACAGTCGGCATGGGGCAGACGGCACTGGTATGGTGAGCAAATGTATGGAGTGGTATGGGAGAGAGAGACAGACTGGTTCACGTCCTGTGGACAGAGGCGTAACTGAAGGGACAAAAGAGACGAGGAGTGGGCAGAGGTGGGTGGCTTCATTGCCACCCAGGGCCATGGTGATGTCTGCCTGGGCCGGGTCTTCTGCTGTGGCCCTTGTCTGGGTTCAGGCTCTGAAGCAGCAGCAGCCCCTGTTGATGTCCATGGCTCCTGATACCACCGAAGGCAGAGAGGATAGGGCTGTGCAGAGTTACCCCCCACCCCCCACCCCTCACTGACTGTGGCACTAGGGAGAACTGGCCATGCCCTTCACTGGCTGAAAGCACTCAGCAGAGAGGATCCTACATCACACCTGGGCAGCACAATAGAGCTGGCCCTGTCTGCAGGGGCATGGGAGAACTGGCCCTGAGGGCATGAGAACAGGAGAGCAGGCCAGGCCCCTCTTTGTACGCCATGTGGTGGCATGGGTGAGGGAAAGACTCCCTCCTTCCCTCGTTATCTGAAAAAGGTGGGGGACCTGACCCAGCCCCTAGCTAGCTGCAACACTCAGGAGAATAAGCCTTATGCCTTACCTGGGCAGCACCATAGAGCCAACCCAGTTGGCAGAGGTGTGGGTGAGCCAGCCTTGGAGTTGTGACAATGGGAAAGCTGTCCCCATCATATCTGTTTTGTGGTGGCATGGGCAGGGGAGAGATGCACCCCCACCTGTCAATGCCTGAGGCAGGTGGAGAGCTGGCCCTGAGGTCATGAGAGTGGGAGAGCTGTCCCTGGCCCTCATCAACTGCAGCACTTGGGGAAGAGGCCCCTATGGTTGCGTGGGCAACACAGTGGAGCTGGCCCTGAAGGTGTAAGTGTGGGAGAGCTGACCCTGAGGATATGAAAGCAGGAGAACTGGCCCCGCCCCTTGCTCATGGCTGCTAGGGATGAGCTGGCCAGGCAATGCTGGGGAGCGCACTCTGGTGATGAAGACAGGGGAGAGCTGGTGGACTGAACAACCCAGGCCCACAACCAGGGTTATGTGTTGGCCAACCCCATCTGTGACCTGCTGGAGCATGGTGTGTGTGTGGTGTCAGGCCTGTGGACCCAGGGCTGCAGGATCGCCACAACACAGGGCAACAACAGGATGTCCAGGAAGATTCCCAATGAGGGCCCAGTGTTGACGGTGCAGCAGAGACCAGGGGCCTGGAACCAGACCAGTGATTCTTTCTGATGAACGCCTGCATATAAAATGTATGGACAGAGGGATTTACTGCGTGACTCACTCTGTCACACTGCAGTTTCCGTGACGAGATTTCCCCTTTATCCTCTCTTTATATTCCCACCTTTTTCTCTTAAATTTTATTTTGTTTTATATCGGGGTGGGGAAGGAGATGGGTGGGATCAGGAGGCATGATGTGAAAGACAGAAAGAATACATTTTAAATTATTCGTTTTTTAAATTTTACGTACCTTGGTGTCTTGCCTGCAGGTATGTCTGTATGAGGGCATCAGCTCCCCTGGAACAGGAGTTACAGACAGCTGTGAGCTGCCATGTGGCTGCTGGGAATTGAACCCGGGTCCTCTGGAAGAGCAGCCAGTGTTCTTAACTGCTGAGCCATCTCTACAGCTCTGGAATAAATTTTAAAAAAATGTCAGTATAGGCAAACATTTGTAGTCAACGTCAGAAATGTCTGAGCTCCCTAGAGTCCCAACAGGGACCTAAAAGGGCACTGTCCCCTCTTCTAATAAGCAGTCAACAGAATGTACCTGAAAGGCCTTGTTGCTTAGGAGGGACTGAACACATCCCATGTCATCTACTGGCTTTCTAAATTGCAATCAGAACAGACTCTGCACCCCCAGGAAATCTAGCTGTAATTTCCCCTTACGTTGAGGGCTGAGAAACTGTCATGTCCAAGTGACAGAAATACCTCTGAGCAGAAAGCCTCGTCCTTGACTGACATGTCTTCCAGCTGGCCTGCCATACCTTGTTTGAACAAATGTGGCCAAAAAAAAAAAAACAAACCCAAAAACAAACAAACAAACAAAAAAACCCAAAAGAAAACAAGAACCAAAAACAACAGCAAAAACAAAAACCCCTTTCCCTTTCCTGTTAGACTCTTCCCCGCAGTCCTGAGTGTGTTGCTACCCAGCCGGGTGGAGTGTTCTGCCCACAGTCCCGTCTGTACTCTCTCTATGGAATTTCAGCAATTATCCTTGGGTCCATATCTGTGTCTGTATTTTGGCAAGCCACCCTGCCTTCCGTGTGATAACCACTTTACAGTCAGGATGGCGAGGCTCTTCCTAAGCCTTATGTCATCCTTCGTTAGAATGCTGTCATTATACAGGGGTGACCAGTGCCCTTGCCTCCCTGCCCACGCTCATGTGTGCTGTGTCTACCCACAACTGTGTGTGCCCCTTTGTACCATGTTTAAGTCTGCAAAGGGTGATGTGGGGGGCTGGCTGACATCCAGTTTATCTGAGCCACATTAGCAGTTAACCTGGAGGATTCTAGTATCTTGGATTGTATTTTCATGGCCATGTAACCAGGATTGGTTTGTGTACTGTGGAAAGCAGGTAAATGAGCTGGATAATCGCCATATTTCTACTCCGCTCCGTGCTGTGTATCTCGTGCCTCTGGAAGCAAAAGTTGTTTTTTTTTTTTCCTACAACAAAGTCACTTCTCAAGAACAATTATGCCCCCTGGGGGTGAATATCTCTGTCAGTGTGTGCCAAGGATGACTAAACAAATTGGCTCCCAAATCACCTTTTCCTCATTTAACTCTCCTTTGATGTTTTCACTGCAGATCACTGAAGATAGCAACAGAAACCTCTACAATAGAGATAAACAAATAAACAAATGCCAACCCCATTTCACCACCATCCAACACAACCAGCCACCTGAGTTACCTTCACAGTGACGGGAGCTGAGCCGTCCAGGCATTATTTAATTATCCTACCTCCGAATTTTAAATATCTGCCTCAGTGAGTTTATGTATCTCGTGTTAATATGTATAAAGATCAACCAGAGGTCCATACTAAGAGGCCCATCTTTACTCATGGCATCTGGACAACACCTCAAGTCCACATTTTAGAGAAACCCCCAGCCAGGTGGTTGCTGCTGGTTTGTGAGCAGATCTTAGAGATGGAGAACTGCCCTTTTCCAAGGTATCCATACACATCCACAAGGCCATCCATGCGTGATGCTGGCCACCCAGTTCCTCTCGTAGGCCCTCTCCTTGCCCCACTGTTTGTTTTAACCGAGTACTATTTTCTTTCAGCCGATGGTAAATGGAAAGGCACTGGTCTTGAGAGAAGAGTAATAAAATCAAGGCAGATTCCACATAAATAGAAACTCATTCACCAAGAATCCCCATTGCCTGCAAGTCCTATTGTCTCCTCAGTAGTTAAAGTTCTAAGTAGAAAACCGTTCATTGCTCAGAATTTAGAACAGACCAGAAAAGCGAAGTGAATGTAAATTCTGAGTCTTGGTCCTCAAGGCAGCAAACTTGTGGAGTGGGAGTTGAAGACCTGAGCACTCTGGTTCCACTCATGCATTCTCTCCTCACCTTCCTCCAGTGCTGTTGCTCGTGTATGTGTGCTGTCTCTTAGACGACAAACCACCTGAACTCTTTCCCGGAGTGAACTGGGGATAGGTGGACAAAAGACTCTGTAAACATTTATTCTTTCCGTCCCAAGGGCCTGCCACTCCCAGGACCTGCTAGTGACTTTGCCTGTCCAGTAATAAAGCCAGCCATTAGCCTTTCTGAGTTCCTACCTCACAATGCAGTTCCCAGGGCTGGACCTCAGGGTCTCATGTCCTCTGGTTTCTGTGGCTCTGAGAACAGGGAGAAGTGGAGTGAGCAGTCAACAGTCTACCTGTCTGTAGCTTTTACCACCGAACTCAAAGGCCTTTGTTAGTTCTTTTTGTTTCATGGCAAGCAGAAATGGCACCATCTTTGTGTGTGTGCACACGCGCATGTGTGTGTGTGTGTGTGTGTGTGTGTGTGTGTGTGTGTGTAAGAGAGAGAGACAGACAGACAGAATGTTCATAGGCTGGTAAATGAGGAATGTTTCCTGTTACTTCCTGTTGTAACAAAATACTATTTTATGCTTATTCTTAAAATGAAAAATAGTTTTTTTGTTTTGTTTTTTGGTTTTTCGAGACAGGGTTTCCCTGTGTAGCTTTGCACCTTTTTCCTGGAACTCACTTGGTAGCCCAGGCTGGCCTCGAACTCACAGAGATCCGCTTGCCTTTGCCTCCGCCGCCTGGCCTTTTTTTAAATTCCCGCATTGGAGAAATGGCTTAGTTGGTAAAGTGCTTGGCATGCAAGCATGAGGGCCTGAGTTCCACCTGCGAATCTTAAACATTAGGGCAAGGTTGCATGTGCATATAATCCTAGTGCTGGGGAGGTTGAGGCCTGGAGAGAGGGGGTGGGGTGGGAGTGGGGGATGGATGGACGGGAGGGACTGGGGAGGAAGAGAAGAACGATGTTTGAGGTTGACTTCTGGCTTCCGGTTGCACCCGTGTGCACGTGTGCTCATGTACACAGCATCCTACAAAGAATTCCCGTATGTGAAAGTGAGACATGGAGAAGGGAAGCCCATCCTGTCTCTTTTCTTCATCTCCTCTTCTCCAGGTACGACATGGAAACCCTAACATCACTTCCCCAAGGTCCCAGTTTCAAAATCGTTACATGTGTCTGTGTAAACAGTTGTGTCAGGAAATTGGATGTAGGAAGTAGATTAAGGATGTGTAAATCTGAGTTGGACCAGGGATAGGAGAAATGAATATAGAGAAGCTGTTTCCTCAGGGGAACAGTGAAGGAAATAGGTGTGGCCTCAAGCAGTGCTCACAGCTGAGCAGATCTGGCTGGCTTTCACCTCACTGCTTTTCTTGTGTGAGGACTGGTTTGGGGGATTAGGTGTTTGTAAGGGAGAGTGGGTGGGTGGGTAGGAAGAGAGGGAGAGAGGGAGAAGGAGAGAGAGAGAGAGAGTGAGCGAATGCACCAGTCTTTATTCTTGAGGTCTGGTGGGCAGGAAATGAAGCAGAGCCACGGGGAGCGGGTGATGGATGACCGGAGGGGCCTCCTCTGTCCTTGCGCTGTATCTGTTGGATTGGCTTTGGAAGTTCCCATCTGCAAACCACAGGGGCTGGGTTGAGATTCTAAATCAAGTATGTCCCTGTTCATTGCCTTTGGTGTCTGGGAAGTGCTGAAGCAGTGAGTGAAAAGAACATCCCTAGTTTTTACATGGATTGGTAGAGCATAGGCCCTGCTGTGGCTGTTAGGTAAACAGCTTTACACTTCATTATATATGTGTGTGTGTATATGTATGTATATTATCACTCTGTCTGTACACACACACACACACACACACACACACACACACACACACACACACACACTCTCTCTCTCCCAGTCTCCTTTTCCCTTTTCTTACTGAAGACTAAAAATGGGGTGTTCCTTTCCGGAACATTGTTGTGAAGGCTGCTGTCTAGTTGAGTTGCTTCTGACATTCTGAAATTAATGACAGGCAGTGTCATTAATTTCCCCCTGTGCTGTGTGGGCCGTAGAACATGATGGATCACATTGCCACTTCAAAATGGGAGCCTTCTGAGGCAGGTGGGTGAGTGGGCTGGCCACAGACTTTGGGGAGTTAATGTGCTTCTGTTGTTAGCTGCAGAACACCCCTGGGGAGATGAATGGTGTTTTGGGGGAGTTTGAGTGTGAGGGACTGTGCTGCAATCCAGATGGAGCAGGATGGGGATGCCCCTACCACACAGCTGAACCCGAGGCCTGTCATGGGCTTTTCCTTTAGGGTAGAACAGGGTCTGATTAGTGTGTGGCTGGAGGAGCATCCAGGATGGAAAAGGGACCAGCAATGGTAGTGTACATGGAAGAGATCAAAGGTCAAGCTAATTTAGTGACCAAAGAGCAATTTCTGTTCTTCTCTGTGTTCCAAGGCTGTTGTAGGGAAGAGTGCGGAGTTGTTCCACACGGCTGCCAAGGAGGAAATGGAGCCCACTTCGACTCGGTGGGAGAGAACTCCTGAGCTAGACAAGCAGCTTCTCACGAGAGTGCATTTCACCTCAGTCGGCCACTTCCAGGGGAATGAGGAGACCAGGATTCACGTGGCCCAGATGACCCTTAGGTAATGTCAGCCAGAGGTTCTATGGCACTTCATCTCCTCACTCCCCAAATGACAAGTCACGGGCAACTTCTGGCCCTGATTAAACTAAATATTCTACCTGGGACAGACTCTAATTTACTGTGGAAATGGAATCATGAAAGGATTGTTTTAATTTTTGTTTTTTGGTTTTTCGAGACAGGTTTCTCTGTGTAGTTTGTGCCTTTCATGGAACTCACTGGGTAGCCCAGGCTGGCCTCGAACTCATTGAGATCCACCTGCCTCTGCCTCCTGAGTGCTGGGATTAATGGTGTGTGCCACCACCACCTCCCGGCTAGATTTTTTTTTCTCTTTCCCCTTTCAGAAATTAAAGGACCAAAAAGAGTCATCGTTTCTATGTGGCTGCAGTTTAGAAGAAAGAATATAGAATGCAGAATCGGATTCTATCTCAAACATTTACTTTTTATGTGGTTCTGAGCAAACACCAGATCTTCACTGACAAAATTGTGTCTGCTGATGTCCCTTTATGTTGTAAGCATTAGCTGAGGGGATAGGTATTAGTGACTGGGCCTGGGCGAGCTCACTCAACAGGTGCAAACTATTCCCTTTCATCTCTCGGACAATGGGAAGTAGAACGCTGGGGTTAGGAATGAGTTAAAGACAAGGCTGCTTCAAAACCACAGAAAACCTTTGTGTTAGCTGCTGCTGTGACAAATGACCTCAGGGTTGGTGGCTTAAAGCTGTAGAAATTTACCCTCTCAGTCCAGAGAGGAGAATCCCGACAGCAAGGGGCCTGTGGGCTGTACTCCCTTCTGAAGAACCATGGGCAGGTTTCTCTTTGCCTTTCTCAGCTTCTGGGGCCTGCAGGTGGTTCTCAGGTGTGGTCCTGTGACTCCCATCTCTGCCTCTGTTTTGGCATGACCTTCTCTATGGTATCTGTGTTTTTCTTCTTTTTCAAGGACAAGACTGGTCCATAAACACGAGAACCTTTTGCATTGATTTCCAAGTCCAGTTAGACATAAAATGATTGCTTTTGGGCTTCATCTGGGAAAGGAGATGAAGGATATGTGGCTGTACATCATAGCCCAGGCTTTCTGGGACAGGATTGGAAATGACAATCTTTTAAACAATGGTAGCAATGCCCAGTGGTCCATCCCGCAGTGATAACCTGTGATTCTCCACAGACGGAACACCACACAGTCTTGAACTCAATTGTAAAGGTAGCTGAAGTTCTCCCAGTGAGAGTCTAACCCATCTCCTTTCCTGGGGCTAATGTCTGTCTGTCCCAGGCTCCAAACTAGAGGCGTGGGAAGGGAAGAGGGCTTCTGAAGGTTTGTTTGTGTAAAGGATCCAGGAAATCCCAGGAGGAGATCTCATTCCAGTGGAAAAAAAGGAGGTAGATGACAAGCCTGACCTTTCAACTTCTGAGTTCTTGGCCTGGGTGTCACGCCATCCGGAACCCTGCCTGTGGTCTCTTCCCAGGTCTCAGAAGGAGAATCGGGAATTAAAACTGAAGTACTAGGGTTATCACATTCAGTGGGATGTTATGGCAGAGTCCTGGCAGTATTTCTCAGGCTAACTCTGTGTGTGTGTGTGTGTGTGTGTGTGTGTGTGTGTGTATTTATGGGTGTATGTACCTGTTTATGTAAATGCAGAGGAGGCTTCAGTGTCTTTCTGTAACTCCCCCATCCTTCTCTTGAGGCTGGATCTCTCACTGTACCTGAAGCTTGTTGTTTCAGCTAGGCTGGCTGGCCACTGAACTCCTGGAACTCTGTCCGTCTGTGTCGCCTCCCTTCCCAAGTACTTGTGTTGCAAGCATATGTGGCTATACCTGGCTTGTATGTGGATGGTAGGGTTTCATACTCAGCATGCATGCTTGCACAGCAAACACTCTTATTCACTGAGATGTAGTGTTCCCAGCTCCATCTATGCAGTTTCTATACCTATATTTCCAGCTCAGTCTATGTGGTTTTTATATCTATAGTTCCCAACTTCGTCTATGCAGTTTTATACTTCTCAGACAAAGAAAGGTAGAAAATATGGAGAAACCCAGCTATGGACCTCCAGTGGTGCTCCTGGCGATGCCCAGGGCCCAGGCAGATACCTTTCTGCCTGTTGGGATGTGGCATCACTGTGACAGAGATGGTTCTAGTCAGTGGAAGTGTCAATTGTGCCCAGTGATGTGTTGTCACAAGGGTGACATGGTGTGACTCGGGCAGCTTCCAGCAGAAACAACACAACAGACTTCACTGTGGGGAAGTTTAAGCACTCGCTTCATAGACTTCCTGGGCACCTAGCATATTTCAGGTAACTGGAACATAGTGGTAAGCTGGCGTGATGTGGTCCAAACACACCATGGTCTTCACTTTGGAGAGCTCTTCAGGGACTGGGGCCCTGTTTGAACAGAAGCAAAGTGGTAAAAGCAAAGCAGAATTCCCCCCACACTCTACAGTCCAGTTAGAGTTGGAGTCTGGGGTTCTATATACCATAGGTATGCAGTTATGTGAGGCCTGAAGTATAGCCCAGAGGCCTCAAAGAATGATTTCATACTTGATCACTTTCTTATTTTTATTTTAGTTTGGAAAATTTAATTGAAAATTTGAATATACTTGTCATGTATAAATGTTGTTTTTAAATGGATTTGTATATGTATAACATATATCACATTTTAAAATCTATCCAGTGATGAACATCTGGGTAGATAGCATTTCTTGGGTACTGTGAACAGGACTGTAGTAAACATGGGAGTGTATATATCTCTTTGATGTATTGAGTTCAGTTTCTCTAGGTCTGTTTGCCAAGGAGCTTGCTGAATCATATACTCTCTGTCCTGCTCTCTCTCTCTCTCTCTCTCTCTCTCTCTCTCTCTCTCTCTCTCCACATGTGGAATGGCTAAATTAAGTCTGTTCATATATACACTATATGGCTTTTTTGTGTATAAAACCTTTAAAATCCACTATTTTAACAATTTTTGAGAATATATACACAAATCACAAAAGTCTCCCCAACAGCCAAAGCAGTCCTGAACAAAAGGAATAAGGCATTATAATGTTGAAATTAAAGAAATACTATAAAGTTGTGACTGAAACAGCAAGGTTCTGACAGAAATCCTGATACATGGGCCAATGGGATAGACCACAGAACCCAGGAATAAGTCTACATATTGCTCTCCAACTGATCTTTGCCAGTGTTGGCAGGAAAATCTCCCAGGGAAGGACAGTCTCATCATTAAGGAGTGCTGAGGTAATTGGACACTCACATATGAAGAGGAAAGAAAGCATATCAGATGTTCATCCCAACCTACACAAGAAAATGATAAAGACTAAAGTATGAGACCCCTAAACTAGCTAATGACTAGAAAACTCTTCTGAACATTGGTCTGGGAAAAAGCTTTTTGGACTATGACCCCCCCAAATTGTAGACAACCCAAGAAAACCAACAAATAGGATTCCATCAAACTGAAATTCTGAGTTACAAAGGAAACAGTCTCCAGAGGGAGGGGCAGCCTACCGAACAGGAGACATTCCAGGGCCATTCATTTGGCCAAGATTGATTTCCAGAACCTTTAAGGAACCAGATCAACAGCATAACAATAAGAGCAATGGAACCAAATAATCTGATTAGGAGATGGGAAAATGATCCAAATGGACATTTCCCAAAATATAGACATATGAACAATTTCCATGGAAAGATGTTTAACTTCACTAATCACCGGAGAAGAGCAAATAAAAAAAAACCCTCAATGAGCTATCCCATAGTCAGAATGGTTATGAAAAAAACCACAAAAACCATCAATCTGGGCTGGGGTCTGGAGTCCAGGGAGCTCCCATGCACTGGGAATGTAAATGAGTTAGTGGTTACAGGAGAGAACGGTGGCTCCTGAAAACACTAGAGGCAGAATGTCTAGGTGATTTAGCAAGCTTCCTCCTATAGACCCTAGGAATTGAAGTCAGTATGTCAAAGGGATCCCCACACTCCCAAGTTTATTGCAGTACTGCTCATAGTAGCCAGGAAATGGAACGGATCCAGATGTCCATCACTGGGTGAATGGATAAAGCATTTGTGGTATAATACTCAATGGTGTATTTTTTAGCCACAAAAGAGTGAAATTCTGTTATGTGTGGTAACATGAGTGGACTTTGAGGATATTAGGTTAAGTGAGGTAAGCCAGGCTGACGAAGGCACTATCTGCTCTCATACATGGGAGCTAAAAAGCTGATCTCCAAAAAACATGGAGTACGATAGTTGTTGGATCTTGGGAAGGATCAAGGGAAGAAAGGGATGGAGAACAGATGGTTAGTGGCTACAGAGGTACAGCTGGGTGTGAGGAACGACTTTCTACATTCTGGATCAGTAGGACACTGTTGGTGGCAGCAATTGGTTGACTGTTTCAATATAGCCAGTAGAGAGGATTTTGCGTATTCTAACACAAATGGTAAGTAGCTGAGGTAACAGATCTGCCAGTCACCTTGTTCTGATCATGACACAGTATTTTCATGTATTGAAAGTGACACTGTGCTGCAGAAATATGTACACTTACTACCTGTCAATTAAAACTGTGCTTAAAGACTGTGATGGGGCTGGAGATATGGCTCAGAGTGTGCACTGCTTTTGCGGAGGACTCAGCTGTAATTCCACTCCCGGGGATCTGGTGCCCTTTCTGCAGGCACCTGTACTCAAATGCACAAACACTCCCTCCCATATACACATAGTTAAAAATAAAACCTTAAAAATTCAATCTATTCTGACTAACTATGGCTTACTAGGTACTACAGCAGACCCTCTAAATTTATTCTACTGACGTAACTGAAAATTTGTACTCTTGACCATCTCTTCGTTCTGCTCGCCATTAGCAGACCCACATGCTATTTGCCTTCTGTACCTCGCATAACATCCTCTGGGTTCATCCACACTATCTCTGTTAACAGATTTTCTTTTTTCATTTCAAGGCTGAATAATATTTCATTGTGTGAATATGCCAATTTTTTTTTTCATTTCATCTGTTGACAAATACGTCACCTAATCTTACAAACTGGCTGTTGTGAACAATGCTGCATGAATGTGTGGGTGCAGCTACCTCCGTGACACACTCACTTGATTCCCTCTGGCTGTAAAACCAATTGTGGGGAATGTTGTATCACACCATGGTTTCATTTTTAATTCCTTCTCAAGGCCTTTTGACGTGCCAGCCTTTAGGCTGCTTAGCCACTGCTCTTCACTTGGGGTGAATGCCAGGTATGGATCCAAAGCTCAGGGAAGGTGGGATGATCTGGGATGAAGGGACCAGTCGCTGGAGATGCAGGTCTGCAGGCAGTCTTTGTAGTTTCCCTTGCCCTGGATAGTATTTGCATGTGTGCATCCTCTCTTCCTACTTCTCTAAGGCACAAGCTGGGCTGACCACAGCATTACTGCCTGCAGCCCAGTGTTGTTCTTCTTCAAAGATGAGGTCTGCCTGCATTCTGTAAAGTTCACGTCTGGGCTTCCTGCCGCAGCACAAACTTTTCTCCTGGTAGTGCCGACTCGGTTGGTGGTGAAACCCCAGGAAGAAACGGGTTGGAGGAAAGAGATTCATCTTGTTGGAGGAGCCGGGCTACTTACAAGGCAGATAACGTTCTGCAGCTTGCTGAATTGATGGAGAGAAGCACCGGGACTCAGACTCACCTATTTTTCATTCTTTGAATGAAGTCTATCTTCTGAATTACATGAGCCGTGTGAAGCAGGGGAAGAGAGCAATGGTTCTGGAAACAAAAACAGAGTTCTTATCTTTTAATATGGGAGAGAATGCCTCAGGATATTATTATTTGTGATTTATGGGGTGCATAGCGATATGACCAGCGTCTCACCAGAGCCGACAGAGGACTCTGACCCTCTGCCTTTGATGAACTCTTGTAGTTTCCCAGGGGCAATTTTCCACTGCAGGAGAGCTACTGCATCACAAAATTCTGACTTAAAAAATCATACTGAATGAGCTACTAGTAAACTCAGCTTCTATCTTGATCATAGATTTACTCTATGACCATCCACAATTCCTAAACCTTCCCACCACCAGTGGGTTAGAATAATCTTAGTGACTCTCAAGATTTATTCATCCATGAAATTTCTTTGAGTTAGTCTTAATTTTGAGCAGGGCTGAGGACAGAACTTGGCTGGGCACGGTGGCATGCACCTTTAATCCCAGCACTTGGGAAACAGAGACAGGTGGATCTTTGAGTCTGAGGCCAACCTGGTCTGCAGAGAGAGTTCCAGGACAGCCAGGGCTACACCGAAAAACCCCATCTCAAAAAATAAAAACAAAAAAACACACAAAAAGTGCTTGCCACACCATGAGGTTTGCATCCTCTACATCCACATCAGAGGTGAGCACCCATGGTCCTGAGGAGGTGGAGACAGGTGCATTCCTGGGCTTGCTGGCCAGCTGGTCTACTTGAATTGGGGAATCCAGGTCTTGGTGAGAGACCCTGTCTCAATAAACACGGTGGAGAAAGATTGAGCAACTAAACCTGATGTTAACCTCTAGCTTCCACATGTTCATAGACATATGCAATACACACACACACACACACACACACACACACACACACACACACACACTCGCAACCCCCATGAATACATACACCATACACAAAATATTGTTCTGAACTCAGCTCTTTGAATATATGTCAGGTTTTATTAACAAGCTCAAACTATGCAAATACATGAAACCAGCTCAACAAACAAAATAGAGATCTGCTTCCTTTCGGGAGAGTCGTGAAAGACGAGGTGCTCTCCGTACCCTGCTGCCTGTTCCCTGACTTCCCAGAACTTTATCTCTGGATAATGTCAGACTTACCAATTGCAAGAACAGACCAAACAATTCTGGTATAATTTCCACCCTAAATTTAATCCCATTTGCTTCCTTTTTCTCTTTGTGTGTGCATCTATATTTAAACGTTATTTTCTGACCTGTATTAAGAAACATACATATCCCTTTATACATAAATACTTGAAGTATTCTAAGCATTAAGTTATTTTCTAACACAACCACAGTGTAATATCAAAATCAGCAAATTAAATGAATGATACCATTAAATCTATAGACACATCAAAAATTGTCAATTATCTGAATAACACCCTGCAATCACAATAAAATATAATTTTCTTTGTCTCAAGATCCAGGCAAGGCATTATATATAGACGTCCTGTTTCTTTTTCTTTTCTTTACTTTTTTTTTTTTTGCTTCCTTAACCCCAATCATCAACCCAGTCGTTCTCTGTTTCACAGAGAGGGTAAATTCTTGACCTTAAGAGATTTCATGGAGGTTGAACAGACAAATGTTATTTTAACAAGCAACTGTAAAAGTCAGCGAGGGAGGCCCAAGGTTGAATTCTGAGAATACTAAAGTTATAAAAATAAGGCAGTTATTATGAAAGTTATAAAAACAGTACAGTTATTATAAAAAACACAGGAATGACTCAAGCAAAAATAAAAGTCCTCTGCTGGTCCTTGTTTTCACCTGAGTAAAGAGTTAAAGTTTTTGCTGTATCACTTCAGGTATTTTTCTATGCTCATAAAAATATGAATTTACAGTGTGTGCTTTTTAAAAAGAAAATGAGGCCATACTATAAATTTTATAATTTATAAAATTATACTAAAAATTTCCCTTTTAAAAATACACTAGTATGTTATAGAGCCATGTGAGAATGGACTTTTGCCATCCATGTTGAGGAATCCCAGTCTGAGTCCGGCTCTTCTGCCTTGCCCTTGGAGGTAACTCTGATTTATTGAGAGCACTTGGGCAGAGCCTTGTTTGTAGCTAGGTGTTCAAGCACCAACGAGAGTTTGGGATGCAAAGCCTTTCTGGGGTTCTGACTCTTTCTGCCTTCTCTTTAATGGCACACAGTTTATTTCCGTTCTTGAAAAACTTTCTGTGGGTGACTAACTTGAGAAACCTTGATGATACTTGGGTCATGTATCCTGACACCAACCCATTTCCCAGGTTGAAAACAGAGGTATGAAAAAACATGCTCAGATAACACTTTCACTCACTAAAGTCTGTCTCTTGATAGTATTGAACACATGCACGCATGCACAGAGACTTTATAAAGTTTCTATGATCACGTCCCCCCACCCTGGATGTTGATTTCTAGCTATTTGGATAGTCTTTGATCTGTATCCCAGATTAGCAGCGCAGCTGTTCTCCAGGCGTAGACATACTTGCTGGGTCTGGAGGACTTTACCAGGGTCTTGCAACTGTTGGCTGAGCCTCTTTAAAGAAGCTGGTCTTAAGGACTGCTGTGGGCTGCTTTCCTTTGGTCCCTGTCTGCATTCCTCTGGACCTTTTTGACCTTCAACTTTATTTGTTCTTTGCTCACCCTGACCTTATGGTGCTTTTAAACCCAGAGGCCACAAAGCTGTGAAGAATCCAAGTTATATGTGCATTTGATGGCCATATTAGTGGCTTTCCCATTTTGCTTCTCCTCCACAGCCTTTGGCCTTGAAAGCTCTTTGGAGCAGGGTCTGTTTTCCTCTAACTGCCTTCTTGCACTTGTTGGGCAAAATCGGAGCAGTGATTGAGTCCTCAGCACCCTTATGGCACTGCAGAGTAATAACATTTATCACACTTCTTGTTTAAGCCCTTTAGAGAATGACATTTCACAGTGTAATTTTGCACCGATGATTTGTCCCTTGTGAGTTTTAACTTTCAGGGTAGAAATCCCTCTTATGGCTTCACCTTTTTCCTATTTTGTGTATCTATGAGAAGTCGTACAAGTCAAGCATAACAAATGGAATCAGGTCATGCTCCCAAGTGCCCTTCACCTCGAGATTCCTGATTGTTTTTTCCTTATGAGTCGTGAGCAGGCCCAAATTACCTCACCTCTATCTGCCCTTTCCACTTTATGAAACAAGGCACTAAGAGCAAGGCTGCTCTAAAAATCCCTGCATGACCCGCAGTTTGCTCCTTTTGATTATCCCTTAAACAATGTCCCAGTAATTGAAATCTCAAGTAGCAGAGTTTTGTGATCTTGTCACTTAGCATTTAGTTATGTTTGGTTTGTTTATATGTTTATTTATTTATATTTAAACCCCAGAGAGGCCAGAGTCTGCCTCTGGGACCTGAGGGACCCAAGCCAAGAATATTGGTCATTCACTCAACATCAAGAAATTAAGCAGTAGTCCTTGCAACCACACTTATTTGAGAGTCAGAAGGAGGAAAAGATGGAGGGGAACTCCAGGATCCTCAGGCCATTTCAGCGGGAGCAGCAGAGGGAGGTGAGACACGGGCGCTGAGATTTATACTGCATGATCCATTTTATTTATTTATGGGGACATGGTATCTGTTTTTCCCCCCATATGGTAATTTATCAGTGAGTTCATCCTGATTTAGTAGTGCATGGAGGACACCTGCTGCTAATTCCCCTTTATTTCATATATTTCTTCTACCTTAGCTCATAAAGCGTCAACACTGCCACTTCCTTTATCATCCATCTGTATTTCCTTGCGAGTCCCACTCTCCTTGATCTATAGCGCAAGCCCTCCTTCCCCACCCTTTGTCCTTTCTTCACAGATTGCATTCCTCAGTATTGACGTTTCACTCACTTGATTTATCCCAACAGCTTCCCTGATGCCAACCAGCTCATAATTCCCTCTCTGGTAGCATCACTTCAAGGCTTTCCTGCTTATTTCCCTTGGCTCCTCGGATTTGTGGATGGATGCCTGAGAGATTCACTGGTCATTTGTCCCCTCTCTTCTGGTTCTATGTTTGCTTAGATCCAAAGCACAGGTGCTAAGTGGCAAGACCCCCAAGGGTATCTGGAATTCTGTGAGTTGTAAGCTTTTTTCTTGCTGGGAAGGCTGGAAGGCCCCATCTTGGCAGAAGGGCCATCCTGGATTTGCTTCAAGGTGAAGGCTTGTGCTTCTGCATTCTGTTAAACCTGGTTAGTCTGGTGTTCCTTACCAGAATCCCATGGAGCTCCTGGGAGGGGAGAGCTGGATCATGGGTTTCAAGGAGAATTATCTTTGAAAAAGAGGGACATACTTGAATGAAATGCATATGAAATTTTGCTTCTTTCTCATTTCAGGACTATATTGGTGTGGTCTGACCATACTATAGTCACAGATAGATGTGGTGTGGAGGGACCCAGGAGAAAGAAGAGATTTTTTTTCCTCTTCCTGAATTCTCATGATAATGACATTAAACTGTTGACTGGTACATTGTCACAGACTTCCAGCTGCCCTGACTTCATGAGTTTTCTTGAACAGTTCTTATGGTTCTTCACTAAGACGTCCTGGGCCTTACATAGGATGTAGTAGAAATGGTCCATAGGTAAACCTTGCTTTAGGATTCTACCCATCACTTAAAAATTACACAGAGGGCATTCATCGTTCTCCATTCTGTAGCTGTGTTCCACAAAATATGTGGGGCTGTAGTCTCTCAGTGCTGTGTTAGCTGTGGGCTATGATATTGATCCCAGCTTATCTCCTCATAATGGATAAAAGATTTTCTGACTGTGAGTGGTATGGTTTGGATTTGAAATGTCCCTCACAGGGCCTATGCGTTGAAAACTTGGTCCTCATCTAATGATTCCATTGTTGCATGGGGATTGACTCACAAAGGCTGTGACCACTCAGTGGACTCATTCATTGAGGAATTCATAGCTGAATGGGTTGTTAGGAGGTGGGGCCTAGCTGTATGAGGGTCCCTTCTGTTCATCTCCGTTTCCTGGCCACTGTGAGGTGAGCAGCTGTGTTCTGCTATCCATTCTCGGCCATGATGCCCTGCTTTACCACTGGCCCCCAGTGATCACAGGGCTAAGTGACCATGGATTGAAATCTCTAGTTATGGTTGGTTTTAATGTCTACTTGCCACAAATTAAAATCACCTGAGTCTCAGGCCTCCACAGAAGGACTGTCTTGGTTGCATAGCGGATGTGGAAGGACCCACCCTGATTGTGGGTGGCACCTTCTCCTTGGAGCCTAGAGAGAAAAGAGTGTGGCCCAAGGGAGGTTCTTCCTTGCGTTGTGCTTGTTCCTGCCACCTGGTTGGTTTACTCTGTTACTGCTGCTGTTGCTGGGAATTCCTTTGCTGATATCAGGACCAGTTCCTTCAGGTTTCTGTTGTGGACTAAGGACCAGCAGCTCTGCAGGAACTCTCCAGGCTTTTCAGCTCCAGATTGGGATTGAGAAAGTACTAGGATGTGGGGCTCCCCATTGTGAGCCAGCACTGTGGGACTACTCTGACTGATGAGTACTTATTCAGTCCACTAGTAGGTTCTCAGCCTCTCAGGTATGAGGAAGATGTTGATATTTTCATTTAAATGGACATAATGCATTCTTTTGTTCTTCCCACTGGGTTCCTTCTTCTAGAGAGCCCTGAATAACACAGCCCTGAAAAAACATGAGCTTAAACACACCTTCTTCGTAGCTGGTTTGGTCAAGTATTACTCACAGTGACAACAGCGGACAGGCACACTGAGTGAGGAGCACTGGTCAACAAGCCATTTCCCTGCTCCATGTTATTGAGCAAATACTGATGGAGGAGACACTGCAGTACCTGTTCCTCACTTGCATCTGCCCATCTGCGGAATAAAAGGGACCAGTTGACCTCTATATCCTGAAAGCAAATTTAAACAGGCTCCCATTGTAGCTGGAGGAATTTGGGAAGGAAGAGTTTCCTGGCTCTGAGGAAGTCACATAGCTCTCACTGTGTATAATCACATTCTCAACGGCACTTTGAAAGTATTCTTTCCTTGCAGGGAAGACCACAATAGGTAATTTCAGCTTGCGTTTTCTGATAGCAATACATGGATTTCTGCCCTCAAAGTGTTCCTGGGAGCCCATGAAATGAGGGGGCAGGCTTATTGGTAGGATATCTGAGTACAGAAAAGCAAAACAATGACCACAGATGGCAAGATGAAAAGAAGCCAGACAGCAAAATCAATCTTTAGCATAAGAGACAATAGAAAGTCAAATTATTTTGCTTAAACTCTACTTTTGGAAAAGAACAAAAATTATAAGAAAGAGAGATAGTGTCTCTCCTAGAATGTACAAAAGGGAAAATAGTATTGCCAATAACATTCAAGTAATCAGCAGTAGAAATCAGAAGTATGATATGACTCTTGTGTCTGGAGCGGAACACACTACACACGTGTGCTTATCACAGCTACCCAGAGAGTTCCAAGAAGCTGCATTTGTCATGGTTCTCCAACACGTAGAGTCAGTTTTACAAGTTCAACCAGTCCTCACCAGTACAATTTCTGGTGTTTTGTAAAGAACTTAATTACCCTCCTGTAGAAGGAGATACCCTCTGTATTTAGTAACGTGCTTCAGGTGTTGACTAAATGCATGGACTGAGAGTTTAGCAAGAATTGATGACAGGATCCGAAACAGAGCAGACTCCTAAGTGTTGGGCGATGACTTCTCTCTCAACTGGCTTCTTGAAGATTTCCCTTTTAAAGTCAGCGAGAGGTACTGATTTACCATTTATAAGGGGCATAATTTATCTGCATTGATTAAAATGATCCAGTGTGCAATGACAGCTCTTTCTATTCCAGGTAAATGCCTCCTTTGTGCTTTGCAGACACGAGTTTCTGACATGTCACAGGAAACACTGAAGAAGTCTCTCTTCGGGGTGTGTTTTCATGCAGGAGGTGGTGTGAGATGGATTAATGGCAAATCACAATAAATTATTTATCAGATAATAAGTGTGATAATTGTCCTTATTTATCACCGGTATAACTTGCCTTGTTTCCCTGTCATGCGTCCCATCAAAGCCTCCCCACAGATTTGCTGGTTAAAATAGACGGCCAAAAGGTCATCCCAACAATTTTTACTCATAATGACACACTGATTATCTCCTAATTGAGAAATGTAAACCAGAGGCTCTGGAAGTAATGTGAGTGACCCTTAGATTGCCAACATGCTGAAGGAAGAGTCACTCTGAACCTCACTCAGCCTGCCACTCAGCACAACCTGCAGTCATTTTGATGTGCTTCTAAATTAATTGGAAATAACTTTTTTTTTGTTTCTTTGTGGAGGAGGGGAAAAACAAAAACAAAACCAAGAACAACCCGCATGCCCAAATTTGCTGCAAAAGAAAAGAGTAGAGCTGAAATGTACCTTTCACTCTCTACTGTCCTTCTGGCAGCTAATCCATTGAAGCTTAATTGTAATTATCCACCAGGTCCGGGCCTGCAGAGGAATACTGATTACTGCGACGTGCGTTTCCATGGGCAAGGCTGTGTATTGAGCCTGTTGCAAAGTTTCAAGTAGATTTACTTCTATTGGCAGCTGTAATGGATCATTGGTCATGGGCTATTTCTGGATTTGGTGTAATGAGAGAAAATAATCCCAGCTTCCTTATACAGAATTCTTTAAAGATTGTCAACATAGATGAAAATATTGCAAAAGTAGGTTGGTGCTCATTTATGCACCAATGCTTTGGGGTCAGATCTATGGTCCCGACAGACTTGAATTATTTTCTTACGGTTTACATCTCTATCCGGAAGTCCATACTCAGCTGCACAGATGCGTGTCTCCCAAATGTCCTTACTGGGAATGGTGCTTCAGTTCGGATATTCCCCTAAAGGCCTATGGGTCAAAGGCTTGGTCCTCACGTTGGTGCTATGGGGAGATGATGGGACCTTTGAAAGGTGTAACCCAGAGGGAGGATGTTAGGTCATTGGGTAGTGTGCCTTTGAGGGGACCATAGGACTGTAATTTCAGTCATCCTCTCTGACTGACCATGAAGTGAGCGATTTTACTCAGCCACATGCTACCATGTGGTGTAATTTCTGCCTTCCTATAGGCTCAAAGCAACTAAGCCAATCAGCCATGGACTGGGGCCTCCAAAATGGTAGCCCCATTATAAATTAATTATCTCAGGTATTTTTTTTTTTAAGTGATGGAAAACCAACTAACACAATTGTTTTCCAGGCAAAAAGAACTCCATATATTAGTCTTTCCTCTCCCGCCTCTTCTCCTGCCCACCTCCCTGAATTCATAGCTCAGCCCTAACTCTCTCCTATTGTTCAGTTACTCACATATGTCTACTTATTTCACAGTCTCTTTGGGTCCTGCTGCTCTCACAAGACCTGTGGACAAATTCCTCTAACGTGGCTTAAAACAATCAGCATGTACTCTCTTACTTTGTTTTTGTGAGTCAGGAATTTTGGAGCCTTTATGGATGGCCCTGGCTCAGGGTCTGGGGTTGCAGTCACGATGTTGGCTGAGCTGTAGTCATCTGAAGACTTGACTTAACGATTCCAGGAAGGCTCACTGGAGCATCTGTAGGTACCGCATTCATTACCTCACACATCCCTCCACCGACTGCTGAGTGGTCTCCCAACACGGCAGCTGGCTTTCCCCAGAGCAAGCCATTGAACACAGCAAGGTAGAAGCTGTAATGTGGTTCGTGACCTAGCCTTGGCAGTCACACTCTGTCAGGCCCACAAGTTAGTTCTGTTTATTGTGGGAAGAAAGTACTGCAGGGCAGGAAAACCAGGCAACAGAGATCACTGGGGACCTTCTAGGAAGCTGGCTACCACAGATGTGTAGACTCATTTATTTGACATTAGTTTGCTCTCCTGGTCCTTCTAACCATGCGTAGCAGGTGAGGTAGGGTGGTGCTCAGCTGGTGGAAACAGCAGGGCCCATCTAGCCCTGTGTTACAGGGTCACTTTGAGGAAGCAATTCTTGAAACCACCATGGAAGTTACTCATCCTCTTGGCAATCGACGTTGTGATTTCCAGGCTTAGAAAAGTCCTGTGAAAGGCTTTCTCAAACTGCTCTGTAGTTAAACTTAGAGGACGACAGCCTTCTTGGCCCACTGAATGGGTCTCACAATCCCTGCATTGGAGCGCCTTCTGTATCTTATTATTATCTATTGTTGTTAGATATTTTACACAATTTCCCAACACCATGTCAGCTGCTCTCACTCCCACCCCCAGGCTCTTCCACCTTCTTTCCATTCTTCCCTCCTCACAAGGCTCTAGCTCATGTGCTTATCTATGGATTTTGTTTTGTCATTGTGGTGGTTTAAATGGGAATGGCCTCCATAGGCTCGCATGTGTGCATGCTTGGTCCCTATTCGGTCGAACTGCTTTAGAACAGATTGGGAGGTGTGGCCTTGTTGGAGGAGGTGTATCACTGGCTTTGAGATTTCAAAAATCCATGCCAGGCCTGGCCTCTCACTCTCAGCTTCCAATTTGTGGATTAGATATAAGCTCTCTGGTACTGCTCCAGCACCATGCCTACCTGCCTCTTGCCAATGTTCCCCATCATGATAATCATGGGCTCACCCTCTGAAACTGTCAGCAAGTCCTCAACTAAATGCTTTCTTTAGCAGGCTGCCTTGGTGTGGTGTCCCTTCACAACAGTAGAAAATTAACTAAGGCAGTGACCTACTGGGTTTATTCAGTGCTGTCTGTGTGAATCTGGAGCCCGGTGTGATCAGCAATGGAGACACAACTAAAGACAGTGACTTCTCCTCCCCTAGAATCTGTCAATATCTAATAGTTCAGCAGTAAAGCAAAGGGCCTCGTGAGCCCTTACTCCTGCCTTCCATGACTAATTGTTGCTAGGGCTGGCCTCGCGTAGGCCCACAGTTGTGAGATAATGACTGCACTGCTTCGGAGGATGACATTTGCAGCCCTTCACTCCATACTTCAGCTCGTACAAGCTTCCCACGCCCTCTTTTGCAGGGTTAGAGCCTTAGAAGGGGTGGTGTAAATGTCTCATCTTTGGCTGGACCACAACTGCCACTCATTCTCAGCATCTTGGACAGCCATGGTGCTGTCCATTCTTTTTAAACAGCAGCTTCTCTGAGTAAGGCTGAGGGCAGCTTTTGTCTGCATGTAGAAGCATAGCTGTTTGGAAGGCAATCTGATGGTATGTCAATTTAGTTAAATCTCAATACTAAGTTCTTTACTACTTGAGACCCTTTTAACAATACTTTTCAAACTCATTTGTTTTTGTAAACTAATAATACCTTTTCAAGCAAGTACTCTGGAAAATATGCATTTTGAAACACTGGTTTAAACTGTTAAATCTTCTCATCCTATATTATTCTCAACAGGGTTTAACAGGGTTGTAATACTGAAAATGGCATGTTTTACCTACCTTGGATCATAGATGTTTTGACCTGAAAGGGAAATCTTATAATTACAACCCCTCACCCAGTACCCGACTGCTTGTTTGCCGGGGACCCTCCATCCCCCACTACCTTCCCTGTGCCCTCAAAGTACTTACTTCTGTGTTTCTCTACCCTTATCTGAAATCTTTATGGGGACTGGCCTCAAAGACTTTCAAAGTACACTAACCGCCTTCCATGGGAAGGAGGAAAATTTCTCCACCCACATATAAACTTGGAGAAGCCTCGCTCTACTGAGAGTAAGCATCTCTTAGCTGCTGTATTTTATGGCTGAAGTGTTTGTCTTGGTATGTTAGCCTCTGGGGCATAACCATTCCTTCTTATGAGCCTGGTGTAGCACTCGGCACACTGTTAGCACTCAGCCTGAAATAAATCATCATAATCATAGTTATAAACATAAATCAAGGGAGCACAATTCCACTTATTTATGGCCTTACAGGAGATGCACAATGGAAAAGCACAGTTATTTTCCATTATATTATCCTATATCATTTCCGAGCAAAATGTCACGCTGTCCACTAGCCTGTAGCCAGGTAATGAAGCATTTGGTATAACCCCCACAATTCTGTGGGGCCGGAGGCAAGAGGTGTGAGGCTACAAGCTCACATTTCCTAAGTTTGTATAATTAAAACCTGAATTTCTAGGGCCTATTAAGATAATATTTAACATATAATTATCTTGACATTTTAAAAAGGAAAAGTGTTTAAGAAAAATTATGTGGTAATGTTTAATCACAAAAATCTCCTGGCTCTACTCACTTCTTCAAAGGTCTGCTCTCTCTGATTTCCAAGGTGAGTCTATAGCTTAATAAAGATTTTTAGCCTAATGTTTCGTCTCATAGTGGATTAGTTAGTGGGCTGATCCTCCGAGTACAGAAAATGCTTTTATGCCTGGAGTACTTTTACCTCTCTGAAGTCAGACATCCTTAAGGTTGGGCTTGTTTCTCCCTCTAACTGAGTAACAAGCTATAATGGTCACTTTTGCTATTATTATTCTTTGACTTGCAGACTTCAGAAAACACACTTATATTCACAAACATGTATATATGAAAATAATCAAATACACACATGACCGGCCCTCTTAAAAACCCCTCTCTCTCTATGGTGCTGGGAATGTAACCTAGGCCCTTGTGCATGATAAACAAGGTCTCTGCCACTGAACTATGCACCCAGTGCACTTGAACACTTGAGAAGGCATGTTTTTAGACAATTCTACTGAACACATACTCTGTTTAAAACATTTAAGTATTTTTTTTTTTAAATTTTAAAAATGGACTTGTAAAATTACATGTATGCATTTACTTTGCAGAACATGACGTTTTGAAGTCTGTATGCTTTGTGGAGTGATTGTGTCTGTCCCCTCATATAGCCATCAACCTCGTGGTGAGGACATTTAACATCTACTCTCATTCTTTAAGAATATAATACTGACATTAGCTGTAGCCATCATGTTTATATTAAACACGAGAGCTCGGTATTTTTCTTTCTTTCTTTTCTTTTTTTTTTTTGTTTTTTCAAGACAGGGTTTGAGCTCTGTATTTTTCAAAAAATTAAAATATTTTATATTTCAGGAAGAGCACAAAGCCCCTTCACCTCCGTTCAAATATCTTTTAGGTTTTGAGACAGAGTCTCACTAAGTGTCCTTGACTAGCCTTGAACTGGTGATCCTTTTGCATCAGCCCCCTAAGTACTGGGATTATAGGTGTGAGTCATCATAGCTTGTTTTCTATCTAAATCTTGCTTTCTCTGATACACTTTTCAGTGATATTCATACTCTTAAGTTTGGTTTATATTATTCCACATGATAGATTTATTTGTGCTAACACACACACACACACACACACACACGTATACACGTTAATTTTATAAAATGTATGCTATTGTTTTGTAAACTGAAAAGCCTTATATTGTATATTTGCTGTAAACTTAAACCCACATCTTACAGTACACAATGAGCATTCATTCCTTTTATTTATTATATAGTATCTCACCTCTTGAAGGGCAATGTTGTATTTACGAACCCCCATCTTATGTAATATGGCAGCAAAGGCTGTGCATGCTGCAGTTTTTGGACAGGCAGATGTTTAGAGTTGTAGATACTGGTCAGGTAGAGCGGTGATTGAGCAGGTGGCGAGGAGTGACTGTTGTCATCCTCACAGCCCTCACCGACGACTCGAAAACCTCCATGTATGGAGCTTTCAAATATCAACTTCTTGTCTGCTGAAAAACATAACTAGTGATTTGATTTGTATTTCTCTGATTATTACTATGGGTGAGCTTATTTTCAGGGTTTTTTTTTTGCTATTTGTATTTATTCTTCAATGAATCATACCATTGTTTTATTATTTATTTATTTATATATAATAAATCTTTCCTTTTTTAAAAAAAGGTTTTATTTATTTATTATGTATACAGTGTTCTGTCTGCATGTATGCCTGCAGGCCAGAAGAGGGCACTAAATCTCATTATAGATGGTTGTGATCCACCATGTGGTTGCTGGGAGTTGAACTCAGAACCTCTGGAAGAGCAGCCAGTGCTCTTAACCTCTGAGCCATCTCTCCAGTCCTATTTTTTTATTTTTTGAGATGAAGTCTTACTATGTAATTCTACCCTGCAACTCATTAAGAATCCCAGGCTGGCCTTGAACCTATAGCTTCCTGATTGCTGGAATCACAGGTAAGAGCCACCGTGCCCAACCCTTGGTTAATTTTTCTTGTTGGATTGTCTTTTTCACATTAGTTTAAACGACTTTTTAATACTTTCTTGTTGCAAACATTTTATTCTTTTGCAGTCTGCTTTTTTTTCTGTCTTGGCAAAGTTTCACCACATAGCCTTGCCTGGGGCTCACTCAGTAGACCAGAGTGGGCTGTGCTTGGCAACTGACTGCTGGGGGTTCAAGGCATGTGACACCTGCTCAGCTTCCCAGTTTGTTTTCAACTTCAGATTTCTCTAGATGTCTTTTGAGGAGGAGCTGTTGAAGAGTTTTCAGGGAATCAAGTGATGTTTCCTTTTTTAGTTTTAGGAAGCCGGAATCCTCTCTTTCTTCTGTCCTCTGGTTGCAGCGAGCTGGTGCAGATGCCGGATGTCAGTTTGATCAGCTCTACACAGAGCTGAAACCTGATAGTCAATGAGGGGTCCTGATGGAGTTCATCATTGGAGAGGCATAGAGAACCTTTATATGAGCACTCCACTTTAGCAAAGAAGCTGCAATGACTTGACGTCTGAATGTATTATATTTAGCAGTTCCGTTCCCTTTCTTTGTTTTTCAGCTCCATCTAGATAGACATTTGACAGTCTTGATTGAATGGCGTTCTTATCTGTCCTAACACTCTAACAGCAGTTGTTAGGTGAAACGTAAGTCAGCGAGATCACTGAGATATGCCCAGCGCTAGGGAAGGAAACAAGGGCCAAGTTATGACTCCCTGCCGTAGAGACAACATAGGAATTCTAGTGAGACTGGGAGACCCCTGAGGTGCACTGTCCCCCAAGGGACACCCCTAGATTTGTCACACAGGACAACGGAAAGCTACCAGTTGGGTGATGACAAACTCTTGCTTTGATAACATTCTTATGATCTTGGGTCTTTTTGGATTTATAAGGTGGCACTGGAAATGTCTCTTTTGAAGAGGACTTAAACATAATTACACAACTGATATCATATAGGATATTTTTAATAGGAACTTTCATATGAATTATGCTTTTTTCCCTTCAATATTATTTTTTGTCTACTTCTTTGAAGATGAAACTGCCATGATATGGAGCCTTTGGATTAACAAGGCAATAGTGCTGGAATGGCATGTCACAAACATAAGATGAACCCCCTTCCTGATCTTATTCTTACAACAGACCTGGTAGATAGTAGTAGTAGTAGTAGTACTACTATAATTATAGCTTTCTCAGGATGTAAATTACATACCCTACATTTCACCTGTTTAAAAATGTCCAACTCAGTGGCATTTGCATCAGGCTGGACTGTTGTAGCTAAGTACTGACTAGGGACCAGAGGCTGTGGATATTTATTTCTCACTGTTCTGGAGGGTTGAAAGGCCAAGGTCACGGTGCTGATAGATATGGTTCTTTCTTTCTTTCTTTCTTTCTTTCTTTCTTTCTTTCTTTCTTTCTTTCTTTCTTTCTTTCTTCTTTCTTCTTCCTTCCTTCCTTCCTTCCTTCCTTCCTTCCTTCCTTCCTTTCTTTCTTTCTGCCCCCCTTTTTGTCATTTACACCTCCAGTGTAGGCACCAGAGTCACTAGAAGGGCCTCTAAATGCTCTACCATCAAGTTTTTTAGATCCCCAGTGCTTTGCTTTTCACATTTTTATTTTGAGATAGGGTGTCACTAAGTTGTCCCTTGAACTTGAGTCCTCCTGCCTCAGCCTCCCAAGTAGCTGTAATTACAGGCCTGCACCACCAGGCCCAGCTGAGACTCAGTTCTGAGTGAGGCACATTTCAGGCTTGCGGATGGCAGCCTTCTTACAGTATCCCTTCACAGCCGGGTGCGAGTCCGCATTGCTTCCTTTTCTTAAAAGGACAGGCATTCTCTCATGGGAGCCTTTATCTACTATTTCTTGAAAGCCTTACCATTTAGTAGCATCCCACTGAGGCTAGGACTTTAATATTCAGACTTTGAGGCACAAACATTTGGTACTTAACAAATGGAATCTGGTTCACTCATGGTCACATACAACCATTACTACAACCAATACTTTGACACATTTTCATCATCTTGTTTCCCATATTCATTAGCGTTTACTACTCTGGGTATTCCTAAATATGCCTTCCATCTCTGTAGACTTGCTTTTACTGGATCTTTAATAAAATGTAACCGGTTGATATCTGGCCTTTTGTGACAGGCTTCTTTTGCTAAGGATTAGGTTTTTGGCATATTATAGCAAGCATTAGTACTTTATTTTTTACTAATGCTGGATCATAAGCCATTTCATGGCATGCTCTGTCTCTGTCTCTGTCTCTGTCTCTGTCTCTCTCTCACACACACACACACACACACACACACACACACACACACACACACACATATTTGCAATGCTCATGGAGGCCAGAAGAGGGCATCAGATCCACTGGAACTGGAGTTAGTGAGTTGTTAGGTGGGTGCTGTGAACTGAACCTTATTCCTCTGGAAGAGTGTTTTTAACCTCTAGTCAAGTTCTGTAGGCCCTGATGTCCTTTCCTTTAGCCTTTCTGGGAAGACACTAGATTCATAGGCACCTTGAGCACAATGAGATTTACATGTATCTTAAAGCCCCCACGGAAGTTCTGCAAGCCTTCAGAATCCTCCTCACTGTCCTTGTCCTACGCCGTTACCTTCTGATGCTCTGGTAGCTGCTGACAGGGAACAAATTCCTGGCTGACATGCTCGTTTTGATTTGAAAGCATGGAGGAGTAAAATGTCTTGAGATCTGTCCCAGTTCCAAATCTGCCAGGACTAAGCAGCCTGTTTTCTTCTTCAGTGTGTTAAATGTGGAGGTTGTTCTCAGAGCCAAGCAAACACAAAGGAAGCTTGTATCCATCACTCATTTCAAGATTATCCTGCTTCTGATACCAAGCACAGCCATAACGGAACTCTTGAAGTAGAATTTGGACGGTGCAACAAAAATCTCTCAGAGGTGGAGGAGAACACCCATCAACGTACATGACTTACCTTAGGGCTTACAGATGATCTCTCACGCCATATGCAACATTAACGGTCAGATGAATGGGCCAAGCATCCTATGGTCAGCAATTCATTACCTGAGACTACCGGTTTCACCTGTCTGCGGCAAGAGGCCTTTGTCTATTTTGTACTGTTGTAACAGAATATACAAGGCAGGATAATTTATGGACAGATATTGATTTCTAATGGTTTTGGAGGCTGGGGAGCGAAGTTCAAGATCAAGGCAGGTGGTGGTAGATTTAGAGGCTTGTAAAGGTAAACGCTCCACTCTGATAGCTTCTTGGATGCTGCTTGCTCCTGAGAAGAGGGACACTTGCTAGTAATGAAGGAGAGTGGAGGAGCAGAGAGGAGACAGACAGACAGACAGACAGACAGAGAGACAGAGAGAAAGGGGTGGGGGAGAAAGGGAGGGACTGAGTTTGTTTCTGGATAACAGCATTTATTCCCCACGTAAAGGCAGAGACCACAGGGCTTCATTAATCTTAAAGCCTCACCTGATCAACCCCTTTAACAAGACAAAGTTCAGCATGAATTTTGGAGGGGTGGATGATAAACCACAGCGCAGCTAGCCAATGAAGCTGGATTCGGTGTGGCGTTTGGGCGGGACCTCACATATTGGTTAACTTTCAAGTGTCATATTTGATAGTTTAGGGGAGAGAGTCCCAAGAAGTTACAGTATTATCTAAAACCATCAAGTGAATTAATCTCTTTAGGCTTCATGTGACCCATCATTTTTAAGACTCAGCAGTACCTCTAGAAGGACACAGCTTACTCAGATTTTATCTACTTCCCAAGATTAGTATAATGATTATGGGAAGTTGGCCAACTTTGGGTCTGGCCATGGTATGCTTCCTCATGCCTTCCCAGTGGCTGGCATAATCAGGCACAAAATGAATGCCCTGTAAGTACTTGAGGAGTGAATGAAGCCTGTATTCACTTATACACCCTATCTTCTTTTGTTATTTTCTGCCTCATGGTCCGGCTGGAGAAACTGTGCTTTTATCAAGGAGACAATTCCTTTCTCAGTAACCTCAATGCATAAGAGAGGGAAGGAAAGGGACAGATTGGCTGAAGCCTTAGTCAGGAAGCCCTATCTTTTGGTCTTGCTTTGGGGATTGAGGGAAGGAAGGTCCATCTCAGACTAGCATCCAGGCTCCAAGGATGATATTCCAGTCTCTCTCTCTCTCTCTCTCTCTCTCTCTCTCTCTCTCTCTCTCTCTCTCTCTGTCTCTCTCTCTCTCTAAGACAGAATTTCTCTGTGTAACAGCACTGGGTGTCCTGGAACTTGCCTTGTAGACCAGGCTGGCCTCAAACTCACAGAGATCTACCTGTCTCTGCTTCCTGAGTGCTGGACACTCCAGACTTTTAAAGAGATGGGGAACTGATGGCCTAAACAGGAATGGGCATTGCAGATTCATCAGTGTGTATCCTGTTGGGACAGTAGTCCTTTACTAGCTAACAGGAGGCTCTACATGAAGCTGTGTGTTCATTTGGTCCTCCCAACAGTCATGTAGTAAGTACCTGATGTGTACCAGGTTATGTTTTAAGTAAAAATAAAAACAACAAAAAAAGAGGACTACAGCATTTTCTTTCATGGAGGTTACATTTTGATGGGAAAATAGACAACAAAACCATCTTATAATGGTAGGTACTCTAAGAAAAAGTACAAAAGAAGTACAGCATGGGAGGGACTGCACAAGTGGTGTGTGTGTGTATGAGTGTGTATGTATGTGTGTGTATGTGCATGTGTGTATGAGCATGTATGTGCAAGTGTGTATGTACGAGCATGTGTGTGCAAGTGTATGAGTATGAGTGTTTGTATAAGCATATGTGTATGAGTATGTATATACAAATGTGTGTGTATGACTGTATATGTATGTGTGTGCATGTGCATATTACCATGTATGTACAAATGTGTGTGCATGAGTGTGTGTGTGTGTGTGTGTGTGTGTGAGCATATGTGTGTTGTCATTTTGATTGGGGTAGTAATGGAAGGTTTCATGAGGGAATGGCATGTATTAAGATTGGTTTCTTTCTCCCATCTTCCTACATGAGATTGTTTATGATACAAGGGAGCCATGATATGATCCTGATGAAGGAAATGATTTGGCTAGAGTTCCTTAGTTCAGCTCTCATAAATAGGTGATTTACAGAAAAGCACTTTCATTATAAATGATCTAAGAGACCAGCTTAGCTATCACCATGGAATGCAGCTTTGCTTGGCCAGTTATGCTGAATCACATACATGCTGATTTGAGATGGAAATGGACTGCCCTCCATCTCTTTCTCTATTCCTGTGCAGGAGAAAAGAATTAAAAAAAATCTTTTCCTAAGAGGACCTTAAAAATAGGTTATGGTGTCGGTGAGGTTGCTTAGGAAAGGCCTGGCCTGAAGGCAGAGAAACCTCACAAGTCTCATTACAGCCCAGGGTCTCCACAATAGGCTGAGCCTCTCCACACCATCTCAAACTCTCTTATTAACTGAGGAGAAAGTCCTTCAGCACTGCTCCCCTTCCGGTTCATCATGAATCAAGTGCAGAGAAAATCCCGGGCATCATCTACCTGAGAAGTGCTGGAGAACCTTTGTCCATTGCTTAGACCTGAAGCAGCATCATTAGAGCAATGCCAGAGGAGACAGGCTCTGAGAGGCGGTGTGTGAGTCTGATGGCCACATCACGCAGGCAGACCCCATTTCCTGAAATGCCTCCCTCGTTTCTTTCAAGGGAGGTTGTTATCTGTCTCTCTAAACAACTCACTCTGTAGCCATGTCACGCTTGGGAAGGACGAGTTATGAGGGTCTGAACCAGGCTGCTGACGATGGAAGCGGGATCGGGCCTTTAAGTGCTGTTTCCATATCGGGTCTTCTCCCAGAGCCCAGTCTGAGCCCCATGGAGTGGCGAGTTTATGTTTTTATTTAATGAGTGCCTGACACTGAAAAATGACTGCTATATAGCTTTCTAGTGGAAGGCTGGGGAGAGTGAGTCGGAACAGCACAGAGAGGAGCCGGAAGTGCAAGAGACGGACCCTGTCCTGTCGTTACCAAGCTCATACTCTTCGATTGTTTTTAGCTGTTTAAATGCCACCTCCCATGGCTCCTCTGAAGACCAGCACTTGTTTCATATGAAGTAAATACTTGATCACTGTTGTGGGGTTGTTAGTAGTGGCCTTGGTGGGGCACAGGGTGGAGGGGACAGATAGGGGAGAACATTTTTGATAATTCCGTGCTTGTACCAACACAAGGTATTTCATGTAACAGGGTCTTTTCATCTGTCAATGTATTTCAGATGAACTTTCACACAAAGGAATCCAATAGCAGTGTATCTCTTGAGTCTCATTCTGATTATGATAATTAAATTTTCATAGTGTACATGAAATGCATGCAGAGCACAGTATAGGGCACCTTGGGAGCCGTCTCTTGTACTCAGCTTAGGGATGTTAAAAGCATTTAGCTTTCAGGACCTGGGGTCATAGCTCAGTTGGTAAAGTGCTTACCTTATAAGCATGAGGATCAGACTTTGACCCCTGTTAGAAAATTGAGCTGTGTTGGCACGCACCTGTAATCTCAGTGCTGAAAGGCAAAGAAGGGGGATGTCCAGGGCTTGCTGGATAGCCAGCCAAGCCTACTTCAAGGGTTCTAGGCCAGTGAGAGACTATCTCAGAGGACAAGGTGGATGGCACATGAGTAAAGGCAGCAGAGGTTGGCATCTCACCTCTACACACACATATCTGCACATACATGAGCACACACATGAGCACATACACACCAGCTAGCTCTAGACACTGGAGGCCAGGGTCTGAATCTTGTGTTGGCATTTGCAAGTTCTCTGCCTGTGGATAAATCACTTAACTTCAAGTCTCCAGTTGATTCATGAGTAGAAATGGAGGTAATGATTCTTCTCACAGTAGACTGTTGTGACAGAAAGTCTTTGGCACAAGATAGAAGCTCAGCAAATGTGGGTTCATCCCATCCTTTCTCCCTCCTCAGTGCGTTAGTGCACCAATTGAGGCTGGAGTCTTAGTTTATCCAAGAAGTTGGCCCGCTCTGATGAGGGATCAAGCCATCCTTCATGCTGTTTTCATGCTTTGCCCAGGATCTGATGACTCATGCACTGCTCTGAAGGCACCAATGGTACTTCTGAGTCTGTCTTGTGATAGCCTCGTGGACATCCCCCATTTGGGCCTTAGAAGCAGCATGATGCTGTAGCTCACCTCATTTGCTAACTGTCAACTTGCTTTGGGTTATGGATTTTCTCTGAGAGCAGTAATTCAACATTTTATGCTAAGTTCCTTTCTGTTTTGGAAAAAGCTTAAGGTAATTGACTGATTTTTCAAGAAGCTAGCAAGTAGGAGGAAAGAAAACCTTCCTCAAGCCTTATAGGGAAACTATATTTGTTTTCCCACAGAAATAACAAAAATACCATTTTTTAAAAAATGACATTGGAGTGTCCATCTCTGAGGATTTCCAACAAATGGTAGAGGCTTGTAATAAACACAGGGAACAGGCTCATCTGCTGTAGGGCAACCTGGAATTCTTCATTCTGACACTGAGGTTGGGTTGAGGTTGCTGGCTGCTTTGATGCCTGTTTATGGTTCTACCCCAGCCAGCTTCCTTGCAGAAGCAAAGAAAGAGTTGCTTTCGGAAAGACAGCTATTCATATAGGACGCTGAAGTTTCTTCGTGTTCTCTTAAACTAGTCTTGTTCTCCAGTGGAGACAGTGGGTTTCATCATTACCAAGTCTGACATTATTGATTTCCCTGAGAAACCACCTAGACCATTAGCATAAAGTTTGTGGTGTATTAAGGTAAGGGTCTGTTTGGTAACATTTGAACATACACTATATTTATATTTCTTTATCAGGACAAATGTTAGCACAACGACTTAACTGTTTTGTTCAGGAGTATTGGTGGTCTGGAGTCTCTACTACACTTACTTTTATATCTCTTAGTGAGATTTCCCCATTGGTTAGTTGCAACCAGACTGATGTATTTCTTCGCCTGTGCTCCTGGGGGCAGTGAGGGATTGTCCTGTGAACTTTCTCCACCTAGATTTGAACAAACCAAACAAACACATCAAGCTAAGGATTCTACCAAAGTCTACCTTGTGGAACCAGTGAGCTCACTGGAGTTATTTGGAGAAGTATGGGCTGAGGAGTTACTACCTAAAAGGCAGCTGGAGGGCCAGGGAGATGGCTTGGTATGTAAAAAGGCTTGTCGCCAAGTCTGATTCCTGGGACCCACATGGTAGGAGAGAACAGCCTCTTGCAAGATGTTGTGGTAGATGTGTCCCTGCGTCCATGTGCAAAATAAATAAATATAACCTAGAGGCAGCTGCCTCACTGAAAAGCCCACACCAGCATGGCAGCATGGGTGATGACTCAAGAAAGTTGCATTCCTGGAGCTATCAGAACCGTCTCCCCCCCACCTCCCATGATGTGTAGGCAGCTTGACTACGGACAGTTTCCTGCAGACCACGTTCACCCGCCATTGGAGACTTCCGTCTTCCTGGCAGTTGTTTACTGTACATTGCTTTTCGAGCCTTGGAATCATGTGAATCTATGGGTTTCAGCTTTTCCTGTCTCTGCGAGGTTCATCTGCTTCTAGGAGCTCTGGAGCATCCTTCCTCCTCCTGGAGGGAGTGCTTCAGTTCACAACAGGGGCCTGTTCTCCCACTCTGCAGCACCCCAGCTTCACTGTGGAGCGATGATTGTTTCCTGCATTACTGCTCTTGAACTCCGCACTCCCTAATTAACATCTTCCTTCCAAAAAGATCCCTGGGAGGTGAACGCTAACTTCTGTGATGCCACACAACCCTGCTGTGGGATTGTTTGAACCATTTTTGGGGGGAGTCTTCCCATTGGTATCGCTTTTAGATGCAAAATACTAGCCTCAAAGACTTCAAAATCTAAGAGCAGCTGCATGGCTATCTTTGAAAACCAGCGCTGTTTAAATAAATGAGCAGTATTTTTTTTTTTAAATCAGCCTCATTATTTTATGGTCACAGTCAGCATGGATGGAAAAGCACAATTATAAGCACCTCCTAAGCACGGCCCCAGAGACAACTGATGGTAGGGTTCCCTGATCGAATTTCTAAAATTTATTTATTTATTTATTTTTGCTTGTGCACATATACCTTTACTTTGTGTACAATTAAGAGGAGGTAGAAAATGAGAACATAATCAGGATGTGAGGGACCAACTGTTTTCTTCTCTCTGAGAGCATTCTTGGGCTTTTTACTTTATATTTTCAAATTCTATTTCTTTATTTTTTTGTGTGAATGTTTTGCCCATGTGTATGTATGTATGTGTATGTGTATGTGTATGTGTATGTGTATGTGTATATGTATATGTATATGTATATGTATATGTATATGCACTGAGTGAGTGTAGTGCTCTCAGAAGCCAGAGGAGGGCATCGGATCCCCTGGGACTGGAGATATAGATGATTGTGAGCTGCCATGTGGGTGCTGGGAATTAATTCTGGGTCCTCAGGAGGAGACAGCTCTTAACCACTGAGCTGTCTGTCCGGGCCCCCATTTTATTAAAACTTTATTTATTTATGTTTTTGTTCAGGCTCTTTCATGATACCTGAACTGGCAGTTCCTTTTGCGCAAGGGAAGCTGTAGATTTCCAATTCTAGGCAAAGTCTTTGTTTTCTCCTCACTAGCTAAGGCTGTCCTCAGTCTTCCTACGCCATATTTGGGTCTCTTTGTGGTGGAAACCGCCAAACACCTCTTTGTCGTTTCATAAATATCATCTGCCTTGTTCCAGCTTTTGAAATGCTGTTTCAGAATCTGAACACATGGTAAGGAAGGTTGTGATTAATAGGGTGCTGATACGTTAGCAATCATTTTCATGTCTTGTTGTGCGTATATGTGCACACGTGCCCTCCCTCTTACTGAGTTCTTATCTTTTGGTGACCGCTCACGTTTCTACTGGTTGGGTCAATGGAATGGGTCAGACAGTAAGGGTGTTTGCCACCAAGCCTGATGACCAGATCTCTATCCAGGAATCTACCTACACACTGGAAAGTGAGAAGTGTCTCAAGTTATACTCTAATCTCCACATGGGTAGCTCGGCTACACACACACACACACACACACATACACACACACACACACACACACACACACACACACACACACACACGGGGCAGTGTGTGTGGGAGAGAGAGAGAGAGAGAGAGAGAGAGAGAGAGAGAGAGAGAGATTTTCTACTCATGACATAGTCTTCCTTTCAGAAGGAAAATCCAGTGCAGCATTTTAACAATTTGGTAGCATGCAGAATTTGCTGGTCACCACACTCACTTTTTGCTTCACTAAAGTGCTTCAAAGCAACCTCAGTCTTTCATCAAAGAGATTCCAGTGCCCTCCCAATGGGTTAATGTAAACCTTGCTGTTCTCATCCCCCCCTCCCCCCCCCCGCCCCGCTTTTTTATTTCCAAGTTGCTTAAAAAAAAAAAATCAGTCCTTGTGTCTCCATTTTCTTTAAATCTTTTTATCCTCTGTCTGCTACCTCTGGCTGTATGGATTACATATCAGCAGTTAGGAAAATTCCACGGAAAGTCCAGGCTTGTTCTCACCCTGCAGAGCTTACGTTCCCCTTGCGATGAAAGGGATTTCAAAGGCACAGGCAGGCCCATCCTGAACCGGCTGGGCACATTCCCTCTCGGCGGCTTATCGCGCCAAGGATGTTCTTTTGACTGGCCATCAATCATGTTTGAACGTTTCCCGGGATTCCTGAGATAGGAACCCCTTTGATACAAGTTAACAATACAGCGCACGCAGCGTGGGCTGAGGAAAATTCTTTTGACTGTGAGTTAAAGAACCACTTTGTTCCAGCTCGGATTTGTACACTTTCTGGGGCTGGCGTGGGGGGCTAGGTTTGTTTCTCCTGGGCGGCTGCAGGGGCCCCCTATCCTAGAAGTACCCAGGAATGCTACAGTGGCTGCCGTACCAGAGAAGAAAAGGGCCTGGAGGGTGGATGAGAGGAACAAAGGGGGACTGAGGAAGAGATGGAGTGGAGAGCAGAGGACCAGTGTGAAAGGCAGGAGGAGCACAGGAAACCGAAGACACTTCTGTGAAAAGGCCGCGGAGCTCCAAGGGAGCTGTCAGGGCAGACAAGACCGCAGAAGGGGCCGTGCATCCCAACCAGGAACCCCTGCCCTGCGCCTTACCATGAACACACCGCAGCAAAAGAGCCATTTTGGAAATTGTTCCTGGGAACTCAGAGTTCACTCACCACTCATATCCCACCTCGTGTGAGATTCATTTATTGAAATGGAGGTAGGCTTCACATGAACGATTTTGAGGTTTTATTCTCATGCAGGATATCATACCACCACGGCAGATATCTCTAGTTGGCTGGCAGCGTAGGCTCAGAGTTCCCAGGCTAATACTTAAATATCACTGGGGCCGAAGATGCCCTCAGAGCAATCAGGCTGCCTTCATTTTCAGTGAGCTTTAGCTGAAAGGGAAGAGAGAAACTGCCCGCAAAATCAGCAGGCCCTGGACCCTCATAGAGGGTGCGTTATTTTGAATGGTCGGGACATTGATTATTCAGGGCTACCGGGAAGCTGCTCATTAACTAAAAAACCATGTAACAAACAAATGTCACTCAGGTCCCTGGGTCCAAGTCTGGAGACTGGAATTAAAATGTCACCCTCCCGCCCCGCCTTTATTTCCAGCTGCAAATTGGAAGTGCTTCCCCCCCCCCCCCCCCCCAGAGCTGAGTTCTCCCTTACTTCGGGAGATTGGGATAATTCCATCTGCCTTTTGCCTATTCAAGTAAAACACTCAAGTGGCGTTTAGCAAACTTGTTGGCTTTTCTTGATTATTCTGATCTATTGATCCGTGTCTCTGGAGAAATTCTGAAAATGTCTATGAAGTCTTTTGGAGTTTAAAATACGGTTCCCCGGTGGTTAACTTGAATAAAAGACCAAGAGCGAGAATCCTTCCCTTGAATTCCTGGTCCCAGCTCTTCCTTCAGGCTCATCCATCCTCCAGCTCTCAGGGTCCCTGAGAGGTGAAGGAGTATATTTGTCACCAATAGATGGCCAAGCAACAGAACCATTCACGTTTGTTAGCCAGAAGTGAGCACCTTCTCGGAAAAAGTCAGAGACACAAGTTGATCGCCGGGAATAGGAGAAAAAGAACTTAATACGGAGTATGAGGAAGGACAAACGTCATTCTACCAGAAGCCCCAGAACTATAGTTCTCCTCCCTCTGCTAAATTCTTTGATGCTGGAGTCAGCCAACCTGCCATTGGCAACGAGGGGGAAAATGGAGGCAGGTTTCTTTGCACTTCATTTGCAAACACCATGATTGGCTTTTGACTTCCCGGAGGACTTAGAAAGAAAATACCGGTGAGATTCCCCACCCCCTCCCCAGGGCTGACTTTTCCTGCAGAGAAGGTAGCAGAAAAATGAATGATGGTCGGTCCTTCTCTAATTCATGATGATGGTTCTATTTCTCTCAGATGTTACGTTCGTTCTTAGACTGTCGGTTCTCCCAGCTTAACCCTGATTGCTTGTTAAAGATGAAGAGTTAGGGGAGGCAGAAAGCTCTACACCCCAGTGTTGCCTTTTCCCACCCCTTTTGACTTCAACACACTACTTAGAGTGTTTGGGTTTGGTTGCTTTGAATTTGTCTGCTGCTTTTCCTTACTTTGCAGCTTAAGCAATAAACATTGATCATCAAAGGTAGGTGGTTCACATGCTCATGCTTAATTCTAGATTTTTGGGTTCCCATTCTTCAGCTAAGTTATTTTGAATGTACCTAGTGACTCACTTTAATAGAAGATGCCAAATAGCCGATATGAAAAAGGCCTCTGATGTGCACCCCTCTTACGTAACAAGAAGCATATGGTGCCTGCATGTCTTAGGGCACTGGAGAAATCATCCTTTTGTGTTTGCTCTTGCATTAGGCACTTAAGAAAACTATGCGGTAGTTTTTCAAGTGTCCTGAACGTCTGACCAACTTCCATTCATATGTACATAAAAGGAAAACTGAGAACGTTGTCCCAGAGAAACAGTTGATGTCTTGTGCTACTGTTCTTAGAATGGCAATTGGGCCTTCAGCAAAAAGCAAGAACAAAACCCATGTATTTATGACCTCCCTTGCCCTTCTCCCAAATCCAAGAAAACTACCTTTCTTCCTTCAGTGGCCTCTTTAACTCCTGCAGCTTTCTTTTCAACAAAGAATGTTGAAAATAGGGACCAAAGTCAGAATGTATGAAAGGAGGTCTGTGGGCAAGCTTTTTGCATTCATTGGGAGCTAGTACTATGTTTTTAATAATTTTAATTTTAATTTTTTTGGTTTATTTAATTTTTAAAAGAATCAATTTTTGGAAATTTTTACACATGAATATTTAATGTATCTTGTTCATATATAAGCCCACTTCCTCTTCTTTCCTCCAGTTTACACTTTTAAAAATTATTTATTATTATTATTTGTGTGTATGTATGTATGTATGTATGTATATATGAGTGTGTGTGTGTGTGTGTGTGTGTGTGTGTGTGTGTGTTCTCGAGCGTGCATAGGCAGGATCAGGTTTAGAGGTCCGAGGACAATTTTTGCAAGCAAGCACTTTTATCTCATCGCTGTCTCATGCTATTCTTTTCTTGTCTCCATCACATCCCTTTTTTGGTAGCCTAGGTTGGCTTTGAACCAGCTATGTAGTGGAGGTGACTTTGAGCTTATTTACCTTTTTCTTCTACCTCCCAAGTGATAACATGACAGGCATACATGTCACCTCTGGTTTTATGTGGTATTGAGGATTGAACTTAGACCTCCCTACATGGTAGGTGAGTACTCTCCTCACTGAGGTTCATCTTCAGTCCCCCTGTTTTCTTCAGCATTCGTTTTTACCCTCAAACTGTCTTGGTCTGCCACATACTTAGACCATATCTTGGTGATCACTTGAGTTATTGCTAAGGTAAGTGAATGAGAATACAGGATTTGTCTAGGCTACCTGTTCCCAAAGTATGGTTCTTTGTAACAGCAGGGGAAATATATATTGCACAAAAGTATTGTGTGTACAAGAAACAGATTAAAAATATTATGGATTATATTTGCTTTAGGAATATCAAAATATACTTTAGTATGTTAAAGATTCTGAAAAAATGTGATATGAAAGGTACCTGCTAGACTTGATTAACATAGACTTCTTCAAATCCATTTGACTGTGGAACTTTCTTTTTGTTAAAAACATGTGTCTTGGCTAAAGACCTTGCTTAACCATGTAGACCACTTGCCAGGCATGCAAAAAAGCCCTGCCTTCACTCCCTAGTAACATATGTAGACACAAACATAGACTGAGACATAGATAAACAGACAGATACCCATACACAGAGATAGACAGACACACAGATACAGACACACTGACAGTCAGTCATACACACAGACACAGACACAGACATAGACACATGAGAGAGAGAGAGAGAGAGAGAGAGAGAGAGAGAGAGAGAGAGAGAGAGAGAACCATTCTTGGTGCCTTGCAGAATAGTTCTCTGATTGACATTCTGCATTAAGATGGATTGGATTAGACAGACAAACTTGTCTTCTTTGAGCATTAAATTCAAGATGCATTTGTTGAACATGCTTCATGTCTTTAGGCATCATGAGAAGTCCCATTAATAAGAAAAAGGAGACAATGAAGTAGAAGCCTTCATTCTTCACCAGGTTAGAAAAAAAATGAGTTGAAACAAAAATCTTGATCTTTTTAGGGAAGAACCAAGTACCACTTTAACAATAAAATGTCTATAATTGGAAGCAATGGCTAAGACTACTTAACCATTTGCTAGTGTGGTGCCATAAGTCTAATATAGTCTTAAGGAAAGAGAGTGCACTCTCCGAAGATAGGTAACAATTTAGGTTGGGAAGGCTGTACAGGTTGATGATTTTTATGTGCCTTTTATTTTTTGTTTTGCTACAATAATCGTGGGTTAAAAAGTAAGTTGCTAAATATCTTTTGTATTCCTAAGTCTTGTGAAGAACTTTACCCTGCTGAGGCTGGTCTTGGGCCTTCCCAGCTGGCTTCGTTGAGAACTATTCTGTTGTGAGTACCATTAGAGTCCTTGTATGAGACAAAAGGGCTTCATCACTTCTTCTCCATTCACACCTGCAGGAGGAAGACAGCCCTGATGTGAGAAGCTTCTACATGGCAGTCACCTTCCCTTTATTTCTGCTCTCCCTTCTTTCTGGGTAATGAATCGGGGTGTCGTTAGCTGCCTGCCTCGTGTTCATCACTGTCAGCACTGGCAGGGTAACAGATAACGGCAGAGATTCAAGGCCACCCAGGGAATGAAGCCTGACAGGACCTCATTCATCACTCCCCTTTTAGGGGGTCTCTGCGGTTGCACCAGCATCGAGGCTATAATCGAAGCTCACCAGGTTGTGTGGGGGCCAGGCAGGACGGCTCTGCCAAGAAGCAACTTGAACTGTCAAATCTACTGTGTAAATGAACTGTTTTCCTGGAGACAGTGTGTTCATAATTGTCTTCCTCCATGTAGCCCCCTCAGTATCCAAGATCTGCTCTCTATGTGGTCCTCTCATTTCTTACACACATCCAACATCTACCACGGAGAGAAAAGGCTCGCCAGGAAGTGTGTTTCTTTGACCTTGGGCATATTTAAACAGGCTCTAAATCTGAGGTTTGTGTTTTTGCCTTAAAGAGTTCGAGTTTAATTTTCTTGGGCCAGTTAGGAATGACCTGACTTGAGAGTTGTCTCATCTTGTCCTTTATCCTGGATGGGTCCATCCTTGCGGCTAACCTCCATCCATACATGCCCTTGCCTCCTGAGTCCACTTCTTTAGTCTTCTCAGTTCTCCAAGTGTGTTGCTGAACATCATGTCCGCTCTCCATTTGGAGAGGCCACAGATGCCTCTGGTTAGTTCATCACACCCTAAGCAGGAGGCATCATCCTTATTCCAAACCTCTTCTTCATCTCTGTCTTCAGTCTCAGCAAGTGTACTGCAAGAAGACAAGACGCAGTCTTTAAAAATAGTCAACTTTTTCTAATGTCTGTCAAAACCGAATGCAGTTGCAATCAGCTTCTAAATGTCTCCAATGGTCACCCCACCTTCTCTGTCTCCTTGTGCTGTGAGTGTTTTCAACGTCTTCCTGAATGATTGCCTTCTCCTTACCAGAGGGCATTTTTTTTTTTTTTTAATCTTGACAGCTTGCTGACTTATTCCGCCACTCAATGTTCATCAGTGATTCCCCATTGCCTGATGGGCATTCTCCAAATATCTTCCTTTGGCATTCCCAAGTCTCCATGATTTGGCCACTTTTGTCTCCTAGATTCTCTGCCTTGAACTTTGTAGTCGAGCAATACCAAATGACCTGCATACTGTAGAGTATACCATTTCCTTTCTTATTTCTGTATCTTTTCACATTCTTCTCTCTTCTACAAATACTCTCCTAATTCATGCCCACTTTGAAAAATTCTATTCCATGTTTGCCTCAGCACAGAAAATCCTCTGACTCCCAGTGGCTCTTTGTTATCAGACTGTTTTCTGTCCACTTCCCGATAGAATTCACATAATACTTATTGAAGGCCTCCAGGTGTCAGGTACCACATTGGTTTCTTTATAGAGTGGTATTGAATCTTCAAACTGGACCATGGGTCAATATTGTCAAACTAGTGGCACAAGTGATGATACTGAGATGCAGAGCGACTTCTTCCCTCCAAGTGATGCAACTTGTAATTGGCGGGAACAAGCTTCAGTTTTATGTGTGACTCCAAAACAGTGCTCCATTTTTTAAATAAAAAATTAATTAGTATGTGAGTGCCCCAATATTTGTGTGGAGGTCAGAGGACAACTTGCCATAGTCCTTTCTTTCTGTCCACCTTTAGTAGGTCTCAGAGATCAATCTCAGGTTGTCAGCCTGGATGGTAAGCATCTTTACCCGCTGAGCCATCACACTGGCTGGTGGGTTGTTTTAAAACATGTCCGCCGAAGTCTTCAAAGGAAACACGGCATGGTTTTGCTTCATTTTCTTAGTGCCAAATTCAATCGTTGTTGTTTTTTTAATATATAGTAGAGAGTCAACAAATAGTGAATGGGACTGAAAAAGAGTCCATCTGTTTGTAGGTACAAAGCACATCCTATATGTAATTCTGATTTTCATAGCAGTCCTAAGTTATCAACATTGGTTCCGCCCAGCCCCTTGCCTTTTTAAGAAACAGCTGTGAAGGGGATGTCTAAGCAACAAGGTACTGCTGAGGGTCAGGAAGGAGAATCAATGCTTTCTCATTTCAAGGCTGTGATGATGTTAATCTTGATGGGACTTAGAATCACCGTGGAAACACGCCACGAGGCATGTCTATGAGAGTGTTTCCAGAAAGGATTAACTGAGCAGAGAAGATGCGCTGCGTGAATGGACTCATTCCATAGGTTGGGGTCCCAGACCCATTACAGAGGACATAGTTGGGCTGAGGGCCAGCACGCATCCTCTTTGCTTCCTGCCTGGATATAATCTGACCAACTGCCTCCAGGGCTGCTTGCCGGTTCCTTTCCTGTCATGGTGGACTATACCCTTAAACTGTGAGAGAAGAGAAACCATCTCTTCTTTAAGTTGCTGGGATTTTGTCAAAGCAGTGCAAACACACACACACACACACACACACACACACACACACACACACACACACACACACACAGCTCATGTTCTCATTTCATGCTGGCTCCTGGTGACTGAATCCTCTAACAACAATGGCTGAACACCAAGCAAGGATATGAAGACGTTACAGCTTCAAGTCTTTCTGTGGTCATTGTGTATTCTCCCCACCCAACTTTTTCTATCAAAACTCTGAGATCTCCACCCTCCCTTCTCTTCAGCCAGCCTGGCCTTTCACATTTCCTTGTAATGTATCATGATTCCCTGTTCCCGCTCTCTGATTTCACTCACATTCTTCCCGTGGTGGGAAGTGCCCTTGTCGGCTGCTGCATCCAGCCCAACCTCGTGTCTCTCAGGGGCAGTCTCAAGTTCTATCTCCCCTACAAATTTTTCCCTGTAGCTCCATCCTTCTTGGTCTGGCCAAATGGAGTGTTGAATCTCCCTCATATTTTGGTTCTGGCTACATAATTCTGTTGCATTGCCCTGTGCTGTTTTGCATCCTGTAATGGCATCAGTACTCAACTTTCTTTCCCAAGAACATTGCAAACCCTTTGACCAGAGGGCCGGGTGCTATATATTTCTTTTATTTTCCACACAGGGCATAGCACAATTCTAGGTGGGCACTCAATAAATATTTACTGGATTAAATTGAATATGGCACAGACTATATCTAAAGCCCTGAAAAATTCCTTTTCATAAATTATATGGATCTTGACAAGAGGATTATTGGAGGGAGCCACTTGAATATATTCTTTCTGGGCAAATACCCATGAGAGTTGCAGGGTCATAATGCAGTTTCTTGGACAAAGAAATGGTTAAGTTGGGATTTGGAGGCAGGCTGGGAGGAGGAAGTAACAGTATAGCCAGAGCAGAGATGGAGATTCATAAACCAGGGTGTGCTGCCTTAAAAGAGAGAGTCTGCAGAGAATTTTTGCTGTGTAAAGTTATAAAACAAGTTAAATAATTTGATGATTGGGTTCTCATGAGTCAGGAGATTTGCTGAATAAATTCCTGCCAGGTCAGCCAAAAAATGCTGTTTTCAATAATATCTGCACAGGTAGAATGCAGTGTTTTAAGAGTTTTATTCATAAAAAATGCCCATTTCTTTGTACCTTCCCCCTTCCCCAGGTCTGTCTCTGTCTCTGTCTGGCTTGATGTCTCTTGCACATGCATCAACATACCTACATACCCACTTGTTCAATATTTCCTGAATGTTTGGAGTGATAACCTCTTAGGAGTAGACTTAGATTTCCTCTTAGGAGTAGGCTCTTGAAGATCCTGTGATTTCTTTTACCCTTGTCTTGGATTTACTGTTTGGGTCTACAAAGGAACTATGTTTGGAACTTAACTCATTATGAAGAACATTGGCTTAAACTCACTGTTCAAGTGAGAGATGACATTTCCTCAAACAATTCTCAGTGGTTAACATAGTTCTGGGAATATTTCAGTATCTTTATGATTTTTTTTTCATAATTGAGTATCTTCTCTGATTCATATGTTGGAGCCTCTAGACTATTCCAAGAGCACTTTTCTAAATGGTTATAAGAAGTTAGAAACTTAATATTCCAAAAAGTTATCCTGACCAAATTCTTGCTGTAAGTCACATGGTATTGCAATCCATTTGATTGCAATGAAAACCCCCTTTGTCTCCAGGATAAAATGGATGCACATATCACTAGGGAATAGTTTCTGGTACCTCATAAGTAATATATAATATCACAGAAGTGTTTTCCACTGGGAAATATTTTTCTCTCTCCTCACTGCTTGATTTGAAGCAGTGATTGATTTCCACTTGGAAGCTCTCTCTTGCCATGGAGGAAATACTTCTATAGACCTGACAGACACTATTGGCTGACTGACCCATCTCCAACTCAAGTACGTTCACCCCACAGCTCAGCATGACCACAGCACAAGGTTATGGCCTATGGACATAAACAGAGGAGGCTGAGTCGGGCTTTGTAAGACAGATGTGGCCAACCAGGCCTCTGGCTCTCTCTCCCCCACCTCTCTCTCAGCCTGTCTTTCAAGAGTCTAATGGAATTTATGATGGCCCTAAAGCCTCAAACTTGCTATGTTGCCAAGGATGACTTTGGACTTCTGATCTTCTTGCCGCCTTCTTCTGAATGCTAGGATTATAGGCATGTGAAAATAAGACTGGTTTTATACGGTGCTGGGTAGCCAATCCAGAGATTTATGCAAGCCAGACAAACACTCTACAATGAAGCCACATCCCCTGACCCCCTTTGGCATTTTTCCCGGTCCTCTTCTTTTCTCCTAGGATGTGGCGGTGGGGGTGGGCTAGAGAAACAGCATCCATCTGGTAGTGATCACGGGACAAAAAGTGTGAAGAAAAACGCCCATGTGCTAAGGATGGTGGGCTCCAAAAATGCAGAGGCTGAGTACCAACTGAGGCACCATGGCAGGCCTTCGCCTTCTGCCCTTGGAAAAGGTATGAATAAAAAAACATCCCTTCATTTTGAAATCATTATTTTTCAAAGTTCTGTTAGGATCTGCCCAGCTCAGTCCTAACTGATGTCAGTAGTCTTGCGCTCATTGCTGGTGATAGGTGGAAAAGCCGATGGCTCTCCCTTAGCTCCCACAAGGAACACATCCCCACTTAGGAGAAACTCGCCTCAGACTCCCATTTGTAGAAGTATAGGTCAATAATTGTGTTATTTCAAGACACCAAGAATGTGATGTATTTCCCTGAACAATGGGAACCCAATCCTTGGTTGACTTGTTTGCTAGGTAAGCTCTTTGCTTCACTTGGCTCCCTATGTGCCCCTGTCTCCCCTGGCTTCCACCAAGAGACTTATTCATCTTGCTAATTCCTGGAATTTTAGATAATAAAACAGGAATAGGCACTTACTTAAGCTCCTGTTCCTCTGTGTCATTGCCCTCGGGTGCCTAGTAAATATAGTCGCTTTCACGTGGAAGATGCTCTTGCTGAGCCCACTCAGTGACGTCCCTCACCACCTTGAACTTGGATTGTCGTGGCAACCTTCTCTGTGTTCTCCACAGTGTAGGAAAAAGGCTCACAACATTCCATCGGCCAGAGAAAAGCTGGTTTCTATGTAATAACACCTGTCTTCCCATGGCAGCCCCTCGTCAAGACACCACACCATTTCCTGGCTAACAGAGTCTTGAGTCCAGTTCACTTCTATGCTGAGTCTGCTTTAGGTCCCCATCTGGAACCGAAACATTCTGTTTGATGGGGTTTCTTTTTCTTTGTCTTCTCTTCCTACACTGCAACAGTTCTCTCCCTCCCTCCCTCCCTCCCTCCGTCCCTCCCTCGATCCCTCCCTCCCTCGATCCCTCCCTCCCTCGATCCCTCCCTCCCTCCCTCCCCCCCTCCCTCCCTCCCCCCCTCCCTCTCTCCCCCCCTCCCTCCCTCCCTCCCTCCCTCTCCCCTCCCTCCCCCCCTCCCTCCCTCCCTCCCTCCCTCGCTCCCTCCCTCCCTCCCTCCCCCCCTCCCTCCCTCTCTCCTTCCCTCTCTTTTTCCCTTTCTTTTTCATCTTCCTCCCACTCCTGCCGTGGGCCCCGCTGAGGTTACCCAGTGTTCTCAACTCTTGTGATTCCTGGCGATCTTTCCTCACTTGGTTTGTGAACTGCAGTCAATGTCACTGTTGTGACTTTGTTACTTGTCACTTGGGGGCGGTGTTATTGAGGTCGCTTTTGGCTGTAGGCTGGAGCCTGCATGGTTGGAACGTGAATGAAATTATCCTGAGTCAGCTACATTCTCTCTTGGACTTCTGAGCTCTTCCCTCAAGAAGGTGTCACTCCAAAGAGCTAGTTGTGGATGGCAGTGGGGGTGGGGTGGTGAGGAGGTGGGATGTTCCAGAAGCTCATAAATGGAATTGGATAGGAAACTTGGAAGCAGTTGCCTCCAAATTCAGTCCCTGGCACTTCATGAAAAGTACATAAGCTAAGGAGAGCTTAGCAAATAAGAGTTTCACTCAGCCCAGTGACCGAATCCTCTTAGAATCTTCCCATAGCCTTTGCTCTCCTCTCTCTCTCTCCCTCCCTCCCTGTTTTGTAGACATGCAGACTGTATGCCAGCTATGAAATTCCCGGCTTGCTTGGGGTCATTTGTGTTTGGTATGTAAGTGAAATCCCGCGCCAGCACTCATTCTGGTGTGAAGGTCAGCATTTCCCTGTCGTTTCTGGACATCCAGGGAAGTGATGCGCTTTGGTAGTGACTCCGGTGCTGCCGAGCTCCTAATGCGGCTCTGCTTTTGATTCCCAGTCCTCATTTTGCCCCTCTGGATGTGACCTCTTTCCCTGCAGGATGCTTTCCCGATGAATCTGTGGCTATCCAGTGTCCCTTCTCCAAGTCCCACTAACTATGACATCGTGTGCTGCACAATGATTTACTAAAGATTTGGGGGCTCAGTGGTGTGCTGGCCTGGAGATCCAGAGGGTCTGTGCCCATCGAAATCCTATTAGGCATTCCTGTCTACTTGCCAGACATATCTACCTCACACATTACTGGCCCACCCTTCTGTTTAAGCACATCTGCTAATCTTGTTTATACATCTTTCATGAATGACATATCTAGATGATGGTTCCTGCGGCTTTCTGAGTCACAGAGTTCTGTCTTTGATGGATCTGGTTCTAAATTTATAATCAGACATATCCATGCAATTGTGTCCCTGGATAAAGATGGCATTTCTGCTACAAATACAGTAACTTTTTCTCATTTGCCAGGAATAGGGACCACAAATCATAATTGCTCATGAAAACTAAAAAATAATATTTACATCCTATATGTTTATATATTTTAATGAGGTGATTGTAGCTTTCTTTTAGGGTCTTTTTATTTTAAGATTTTTTCCCCTTATAATGATGATTTATTAGTTTGCTCTAGAATAAGGTAAGTACACCACATTGTTGAAAAATAGAAACAAACGGAAAATTATTGAATTTAATCAATATATGTGTACTGGCTGTTTATGTTGTGAAATATGAATGCATGTATTAACTTTAGAACTCAAGTTCCTAAAGGACACTGGTGATTTAGTAAGTTCTTGAAGGACCTGATGCAGCGTGGCTCATGGTAAATGTGGAATAATGTCTATTTGATTCACTTTCTTTAGCTGACATATTGGCAGGGTTTCAAGACATTAAACTGCTTTATGGGGAAACTTGATGGATTTAAGTTATTGTCGCATTACCAGTGTTAAGACACAAAATAAAATACCCTTAAGTTAGGCCCCAGGGAATAAGACCTGTAAAGTAAGAATAACTTTAAAAAGACAGAACCGAAGAGATTGAAACAGACACCAAAAGTATTGAAGACACACAAATACTGGAGAAGGATACAATAAACACAGGCCCTTTTGGACCCATTTTCTTTTCTTACTTCATCCATTCTGCTATCATTTTGCTAAATCCACAGTTCAGTTTGGACCAGCTGCTCCAGTGACAAAGCTTTAAATAAGGATGTAGAAATAACTGAGAAAAATGAGGGAGTCATCTTTTACCATAATATATTTTCACGGTGCCTAACAGTTCCCCATTTAATCAGGAGATTGGCAGGACAGGGAGCAAGTTGGTAATTTGCAGTTGGGACGTAATAAAAATGTTATAATTCATGGATGAGACACCCTGACTACATTATGTATTATGAGTTTAACTTGACTTATAACTCTTTCTGGAATTTAAACTGTCATATCCAACCATATGCATTGACTTTTATAGTGATTTAATGAGTTGTTTGGTGAAAATAAATGTTGACAAAGTTACAAAATTTTCGACTCTATTCTTTTTTATTTTTATTTTTTTTGTTCCTTTTGGATCCAGAGCTGGCCATCTTACAGGGACTCAAGGGTTCCCTTTTCCCCATTATCCATGGCTGTAATCATGGTCCTTTGCTGTGTGGGGCTCATTTCTTATACTTGACCCTTGTGGACAGACGATGATAAAGACAGCCCAATGACAATATATGGATTAATCTCCCGGGGCACCAAAATAATGTTATAAACATTGGAAATGTGTTTTGCAAAGCTCTTCCCTCTGAGGGGTCAGTTGACTCTCAAAGAGGTATCGTATCTTCAGGATGTGCTGGACTTCAGCTTTGCTTTGGGGCGGCACCATGCTCTAGCAATTCAGACAGACGGTCTTCACAATGGTTATGAGTTGATCGTCAGTTTGACAGAATCTAGGGTCACCAGAGAGCTGAGCCTCTGAGTTTACAGGATTATCTAGATTATGGCCAACTCTGAGCTTGTGGGTGGAGGATTATATTGATTACTTTAACTGATGTGCGAAGATCCATCTGAATTGTGAGTGGGACTGTTCCCTGGGCAGGGGACCCTGAACAATATACAATAGAGAAAGTGAGCTGAGCATGCTCCCATTCGTCAATGCTTCCTGATTGTGGATGCAACTGACTGGCTGCTTCAAGCTCCTGCTGCCCTGACGTCTGTGCCATGGTGGACTGTACCCGGAAGTGTGAAGTAAGACTCCCCTTAATTTGCTATTGTAAGAGTGTGTTATCACGGCGACAGAAAAGAGGCAAAGACAGCCAGGACCTGGGTTCAAGAGATGGGTGATTATTTTTAAAAATGAATGCAGTTCCTGGAGAAGCTCAGCTCCTGTGACTGATGCCATCGATATTGAAAAAATGAAACAATGCCAAATCGTAGTAGTCACAGAGCAAAGAATCTTGTCAGATGAGCTGTAATTTGAGCAGACGCACATTTTACACTCATTAAGAAAAGTAAGGAACAACTAATTGGCTTATTATGTATTCTCTAATTGGCTCATCTCACTTTAAGTCACGGCATAAAGTAATAGGCAGAGACGCGTGTTTGTGGATTTGGCCAGGCCGGGGGGACCTCAAGGAATGTCTCTGCACGATAAAAATGATTATGTGTGCCACCACTTAGCAAACACCACAAGGAAAGAACTCACATTCTGTGAAGACCTTCCTTCCTGGCTGTGCAGTCGGGGGCAAGCCTGTGTGAAACCCGCCGGAAATAAAGCGATCTGAGCCAGGTGGTGGTGGCACATGCCTTTAATCCCAGCACTTGGGAGGCAGAGGCAGGCAGATCTCTGTGAGTTCGAGGCCAGCCTGGGCTACCTAGTGAATTCCAGGAAAGGTGCAAAGCTACACAGAGAAACCCTGTCTCTTGAAAAACAAAAAAACAGAACAAAAAACAAACAAACAAACAAAAACCAAACAAATAAAGCCATCTGATGTGTAGGAGGGCTGACATCCTTTAGGGTGCCTATCAGCTTGAGGAGAGATTGACTCACTTGTCCTCCAAGAACCCGTTTACCTCCCAGGGGTGGCATGCTTCTGAGCCATGAATTTCAGTCCAGCTGCTTCTGTTTTCTGTGACTGTACAGGGAAGTGGAAATCCACTCACCATTGCCTAGATGTTTGAATCAAATGGTACCCCCCCCCCCCCATCCTAATTGCCTTGATTGTACATTTCACTTTTGGGCAGTGGACTAGATTATGCAGTAGAAGGGGCAAGTATTAAAGTTGTCAAAGATGTATTCAAAAGCATTTCAGAGATAATCTGAGATGGTATGTGTGTTAGTCACTTTCCCCACTGCCATGACAAAGCTTCTGGTGAATGCGGCTGACTGGAAGAAGGGTGTTTGCCTCTGGGGAGGCTGCTGTCACACTTTGTCCTAGACAGGAAGCTGAGAGAGATTTGGGCGTGCCATTTTCTTTCTCTGTTTACTCAGCCTTGGACCTCAGCACACGGGATGGTGCTGCCCATATTTAGGATGGATTGTCCCACCTCAGTTAAACTTCTCTGAAACACCCTCACAGACATACCCAGAGAGGTTTGTCTCCTAGATGAGTCTGAAGTTCATCAACGTGACAAGCAGGATCAACTGTCACAGTATGTTAAACAAAATCTGCTAGAATGTGCGTGCAGCTTAGCTCTTATTCTTGTATTTCTTTGTTTGAGAATTCTCTATGTAGCTAGTCCACGTAGTGAATGGATGTCTCGTTATTGATTAGTGTTTGGCTTTTCCAATTTTCTATATTTTCTACCATAGCCCTCCTGTTTGATGTGTAGCTGGCAAAGACTTCCCTCCCATCTGTAGCCTAGATCTTCACTCTGGTGATCGCTTCCTCTATTGCACAGAAACCTTTTTTTCCTTTTTTTTTTTTTGTTTTTTTGTTTTTTTGTTTTTTTGTTTTTTTGTTTTTTTGTTTTTTTGAGACAGAATCTCTCTAGGTAGACCTGGCTGACCTGGAGCTCACTATGTAGACCAAGCTAGACTTGACCTTGCAGAGATCCTCGGTCCCTGCCTTCTGAGTGCTGTAATTAAAAGCGTGTGCCACTACGCCCAGCCTACAGAAACCTTTTAACTATTTCTAAGCCCATTTGTCAATTCTTGGGAATACTCCCTGTGTGCTGGAGTCCATTTCAGAAACTTTTTCTCTTGAAGTGTTTCCTTTGCATATGTCTCCAGAAGTTTCAAAGTTTCAAGTTCCCGGGGCTGGAGAGATGGCTCAGTGGTTAAGGGCACTGGCTGTTCTTGCAGAGGTCCTGAGTTCAATTCCCAGCAACCACATGGTGTCTCACAACCATCTGTAATGACCTCTTCTGTGTGTAGGCATGCATGGAGGCAGAACACTGTATACATAATATATAAATCTTAAAAAAAAAAGAAAGAAAAAGAAAAAAGAAAAAAACAGTAGAAAGAAAATAAGAGAAATGGATGTCAGAAAAAAGTGTTAAGTCAGGCAATGGTGGTACACGGGGGAGGCAGAGGCAGGTGGATTTCTGTGAGTTTGAGGCCAGCCTGGTCTACAGAGCGAGATCCAGGAAAGGCGCAAAGCTACACAGAGAAACTCTGTCTCGAAAAACCAAAACAAAAAAAGAAAAAAAAAAAAAAGAAAAAAGAAAAAAAAAGTTTCAAGAACGATAACAAGGCCTCTCATCCATTTTGAGTTGCTTATTGTTCAGGGTGAGACTTAGGGGATCTAGTTCATTCTTCTACGCAGGGAAGTCCAGGTCTCCCAACACCATTTGTTGAAGAGGCTCTCTGTTCTCCAAAGCACGTTGTTGACAGCGTGGCAGAACTTAGGTGGTTGCGACCGTGTGGGTTGAATCTTTGAGTCTCTTCTTCTCCTCTACATGTCTGCTTTCGTGCAGGACCATGATGTTCGCCACCGAGGTTCTGTGCCACAGTGTGAGACTGACTAGTGTGAAGTCCCCAGGATTGCTCTTTTTGGCTCAGGATTGCTTTGGCTATTTGCAGTGGGATGGGGTCGTGGTGTGGAGTGCTTCCATGTGAAGTTCAGTAGTTTTTCTAGCTCTGTGAGGAATGCCACCAGGATTTTGATGGGGATTGCGTTGAATCTATTTGCTTTTGGTAATGTAGTCATTTTTATAATATTAATCTAGCTAATCCATGAGCACAGGTTTTTGATGGTTTTCTTCAGCTCCTTTCTCTAGTGTCTTACACATTCTGTTGCTGAGGTCTTCCATCTCCTTGATTAGGCTCATTCCTTGTTATCTTAGTTCTTTAAGGTGACCGTGAAGGATGTTCTCCCGATTTCTTTCTCTGGGAATTTATTATTGGCATAAAGAAAACTACATATTTTATGTGTTGATTTTATGTTCTGAGTTCTGAAAGTGTTTAACAGGTCTAAGAGTTTTTGGTGGAGTCTTTGAGGTCTTTTAAGTATAGGGTTATGCCATCTGCAAACCAGAGTAGTTTATTCTCTTTTCTAAAAAAGAATTATTTCTTAAGATTAGCTTATTATTATTATTACCGTGTCTATGTGGGTACACACGCCAGGGCTTGTGTATATGGCCTCTAAGGATTGAATTCAAGTCACTAGGCTTGTGTGTCAAGCACCTTTACCTATGAGTCATTTCTCTGGTCCAGATAGTTTACTTATATCCTTTCTTATTTATATCCCCATTCTTTTTTCCTTTTTTTGTCTTATTGTTCTAACAAAGACTTTAGGCACTATATTGAAAAAGAATGGAGAGAGTGGACACTCTCATCTCATTCTGTGTTTTAGAGAAAATGCTCTCAGTTTTTCTAAACTTAGTATAATCCTGGGCATAGGTTTTTTTTTCCTATTTTTTTTTCCTTTATTTACCAAAAGTTTTCTGGTAAATTGTCTTAGTTTAGAAGATGTGGGGAAAGAAAGTCCTTATTCACCACTGATGAGAATGCGACCCTGTGCAGCTACTATAAAAATCATAATGGAGGTTCCTAAGAAAGCTGAAGACAGAGTTACTGTAACATCCAGCTGTCCCACTCTGTGGTACATACCAAAGGACTCTGAGGGCTCCCTCTTCCGAAGCACTTCCTAGCCTGAGCCCAACCTCCTGCCAACTCTACATCCTTCCACTCATCAGCATCTGTCAGGGCTCTTTGCCACATCTGTCTCTCTGGGACTTTCCTCACCCTGGGACTGTGGCAGGCCATACTGATGTTCCCAGACCCATGGGTGTTCCTTGCTTCCAGGCCCCTGGGACAGGCCATCTCTAAAGATGACACCAGGTTGCTCTCCTCTGCAGTCATATAGCTTGACAATATGGGATTTCTCTTTGCTTCTGAGTTGCCTGTCAAAGGAAAGATTGTCTTCGAACACCCGAAACTGTATTTGGGATTTGTGAGGGCTGTGAGCATGTCCTAAGGATGGATGTGTTCTGAGGATTGTAGGACTGTCTTACCTTTCATTTGCCTCACCTTTGGGAAAGCACAGGGAAGTGCCCAGTTGACACTGCATTTGACTCACTGTCTTTCACTGGGTCACACAGAAATAGCCTCTAGTTTGTCATCTTACCTGGAAGTCCAGTGGGCCTGTGTTATTACAGCACAAGTTGTTTTTGCTGTTGTCCTACTAAAATCCTTCTAGTGGCTTCCAATCTTACTTACTGCAAACTTTCTGGTCCTTGCCGTGGGTCTGTTGTGGAGGCCCACAAAGGTTTTCTAGTGAGATCTGAGCTTGTTTCACCCAGCAGAGCTGCATTAGAGGATTGCTTGATCATGTGTATGGTTACTAGGTGACTGGAAGGGTCTGCACTTGGCTGAGCTAGGGGGAGGTCTTTCCTTCATTCCTTGGCATTCCTATAAACAGCCCTTTAGAAGACATAGAAGGGGCTGGTGGATAATGATCCAGGCCCTCCCGAGGCTATCCTGTGTTTCTATCGGTTTCTATCCCCTCCCTCTACCCTTCTGTCTAATGTCTCTTATCCCTCACTCCCCAAGAGTACACTGTCCTAAAATGTGGGAGCCGGTCTCCCAGCTGGTCTCCCACACTCTGTGGTCTGGAGCCCTGCGGGATTGGCTCCTCACCTCTTTGCCTCCTTCTTAAATGAACTTTTGTTTGTGGTTCACGATGGCTCTCTGGTCATTCCCTGCTGACATGCAGTGCTCTCTGCCCTCATGACCTCTGTCCCTGCTGCTTCTTCTATGGTGATCCTGTCCCTTAATTATCTACAGGGCTCGTTTGCTTAGTTCCTCCCAAACTCTGCTCAAATGGCCTCTGATCAGAGAAGTCTTCCACAGCCACTGTGTACAAAAGATTGTATTCATGTTTTTCTCTTCATCTCTTCCATTCCCTTATTCTTCTTCACAGATGTTATTATCACTACGTACTTCCTGTATCTCTCTGTCTTGATTTGTTTATTGCCAGCTCCCCCATTCCCCAAGCATAAGACTGAGAGTAAAAGCCTTCCGATTTTTGCTAACTTGTCATGACAGATTGAATTTTCTTTTTCTTTTTCCCTTTGATACTTTGAGACTGGTCTCCATGTAGCCAGTTGCCCTTAAGCTGAGAGTCTTCCTGCTTCAGCCTCTTGCATGCTGGGATTATAGGCGTGGGTCAGCATAGGTTGAGTTTTCTAAGATTCTCATTATAAGGTGTCACACCCTACGTTGTCTTGTTAGAATACAACATTGACATTCTTCTTCACAAAGGTGGAGTCTGCCTCGTCACCCCTCCCCCATCCTGACAGGCTGGTGACTATTCCAAAGAGATTTGGAAGGATATGTCTTAAAAGGCAATGTAGCTTACAGCTAGTCCTCTTGAGGCTGTCCATCTTGGAACCCAGCTGCCATGCTGTGAATAAACCCAGGCTCCCCTAGGAGGCTATGTTTAGCTGCTTCAGATGAGGTCTTCAAGGACAGCTATCACTGACTGTCACATGTATGAGGAAGCTTGTGTGATGATTACAGGCTGCTGTTGCCATCTGGTTGGAGCCGGGTCGGATACCCCAGAGTTCAGGTGACCCCAGATAGTTAGACTGCAGAACCATGAGGCATAGTAATAAAAAAGTTTTTTTAAAAGAATTTGCCCCACCCTCAGTGTTAAAAACAGGAGCTGAGACTTTGTTCTCTAACTGAGCTACATCTCTAGCCCTTGATTGTTATTTTTTGAGCCACTAAATTTTAGGATTTTCATTTAGCATCAATAGATACTCAGAGGGCTACTATGTTCCCTAGAGTCTAAGAAAGGGCTCAGAACACACTTCTTCAGTAAATATTGTTGTGCACAAATGCTACTCTACTTTGGAGGTAAATACATGCTGTTTTCTTGATGGACACTTCTTTCTTTCAATTTTTTTTTTCGGTAAGTGAAGACCAAATCTTATTCAACTTATGTAGATAAACTTATTTATGTATTGCCCCACCCATTGCTTCCCCACTTGCCAGCCAGCAGGGAACACTCCTGTGGGCAGGCTTCCCCACCCAAACCCCCATCAGACCCTGTAATCTATAAGACCCACTCCCTACCCCAAACCCACCCATCCTCCTGTGACCTCAGCAGCTTCCTGAGATACAGAATCTGCCAGCTCTGATTGGACCAAGAGGTGAGTGACTCTACTCTTACCCAGGGAGTCCTGTCTCTAGGACCTAGGCCCTGGGGCATAACCTATGCCTGGGAACTCCCACCCATTGCTTCCCCAATTGCCAGCCAGCAAGGAAGACCCCTCCAGGCACATTTCCCCACCAAAACCCCACATTGGACCCTGTAACCTACAAGATCCACTCCCTACCCTAAACCTACCCATCCCCCCTGTGACCTTAGTGGCTTCCTGAGACACAGAACCTGCCAGCTCTGATTGGACCAACAGCAGCTCCCTGAGACACAGAATCCCCCAGAATCCACCCCCCCATCCAATTAGACTAAGAGCTATGATTAAACCAAGAGTGGCCCCCTGAAACACAGATACAGCAAGCACAGATTGGACCAAGAGCAGCTTGCTCAGACACAGGCACCTATTGAAGGGAGAGATGAGTAGACACCAGTGTAAAAATACATAAAACAACACAAAGAGCAATATGGCACCATCAGAACTTAGTGGTTCTATAACAGCAAGACCTGAACATCACAACGTAGAAGAAGCAGAAGAAAATGACCTTAAAAATAACTTTATGGAGATGATAAAGTCCTTTAAAGAAGAAATAAAAAATTCCCTTAAAGAAATTGAGGAAAAGAGGGTTGGGGATTTAGCTCAGTGGTAGATTGTGTGCCTAGCAAGCACAAGGCCCTGGGTTCAATCCTCAGCTTAAAAAAAAAAAAAAAAAAAAAGGAGAAGACAAACAAAAATGGAAGAAATCAATAAATTCCTTAAAGAAAGCCAAGAAAACCAAGAAGAAGCAATCAAACAAGTGAAAGAAACAGTTCAAGACCTGAAAATTAAAACAGAAGCAATGAAGAAGGCACAAACAGAGGGAATGCTGGAAATAGAAAATCTGAGTAAATGAACAGGAACTACAGATGCAAATATAACCAACAGAATGCAAGAGATGGAAGAGAGGATCTCTGGTGTAGAGGATACAATAGAGAAAATAGATTCATCAGTCAAAGAAAACAGTAAAGCCAAAAAAGTCAACACAAAATGTCCACGACATCTGGGACACCATAAAAAGGCCATAAAAAGGGGACACCATAATAGGGATAGAAGAAGAAGAAGAAGAATACCAACTCAAAGGCACAGAAAATATTTTCAACAAAATCATAGAAGAAAACTTTCCCATCTTAAAGAAGGAAATACCTGTGAAGATACAGGAAGCCTATAGAACACCAAATATATTAGACCCCCCCAAAAAGTCCCCTCACCACATAATAATTAAACCACTAAACATACAGAATAAATAAAGAATATTAAGAGCAGCAAAGAAAAAGTAAAAGGCTGGGAAAAGATATTTCACTCAAATGGACTAAGAAGCAAGCTGGTATAGCTATCTTAATATCTAACAAAATAGACTTCAAACTAAATTCAATCAAAAGAGATTGGGAAGAACATTACATATTCATCACAGGAAAATCTATGAAGTCCCAATTCTGAACATTTATGCCCAAATGCAAGGGCACCCACAAATGTAAAAGAAACATTACTATAGCTTATATCACACATTAAACCCAACACACTAGTAGTGGGAAACTTCAACAACCCACTCTTACCAATGGACAGGTCTGCCAGACAGAAACTTAAAAGAGAAATAAGGGATCTAACAAATGTTATAACTCAAATGGACCTAATAGATATCTACAGAACATTCCACCCTAAAACAAAAGAATATAACTTCTTCTCAGCACCCTATGGAACCTTCTATAAAATCAACCACATACTTAGTCACAAAGAAAATCTCAACAGATAAAAATTTGGAATAACCTGTATTTTGTGAGACAACCATGGCTTACAGTTAGATTTGAACAACAGCAGAAATTACAGAAAGCCTACAATCTCATAGAAACCGAATAATGCTCAGCTGAAAAACCAATGAGTCAGGGAAGAAATAAAGAAAGAAATTAAAGAATTTCAGGAATTCAATGAAATTTAATGTATAACATACCCAAACTTATGGGACATTATGAAAACAGTTCTAAGAGGAAAGTTCATAGCACTAAATGCCCACATAAAGAAGTTGGAGAAATCTCACACTAGTGACTTAACAGGACACTTAAAAGCTCTAGAACAAAAAGAAGCAAACTCACCTAGGAGAAATAGACACTTGGAAATAATCAAACTGAGGGCTGAAATAAAAAATAGAAACAAAGAGAACAATATAAAGAATCAATGAAACAAAGAGTTGGTTCTTTGAGAAAATCAACAAAATAGACAAGTCCTTATCCAAACTAACCAAAAGGCAGAGAGAGAACATCCAAATTAACAAAATCAGAAATGAAAAAGGAGACATAACAAGAGACAATGAGGAAATTCAGAGAATCATCAGGTCATACTTCAAAAACCTGTACTCCACAAAATTGGAAAATCTAAAAGAAATGGACAATTTTCTGGATAGGTACTACATACCAAAATTAAACCAAAACCAGATAAATAATTTAATTGACCTATAACTCCTATGGAAATAGAAGCAGTCATTAAAAGTCTCCCAACAAAAAAAACCCCAAAAACAAACAAACAAACAAACAAACAAACAAACAAAAAAACATACCCAGGACTGGATGGTTTCAGTGCAAAATTTTTCCAGAAGTTCAAAGAAGAGCTAATACCAATACTCTTCAAATTGTTGCGCACAATAGAAACAGAAGGAACATTGCCAAACTCTTTTTATGTTACAGTTACTCTGATACCCAAACCACACAAAGATGCAACAAAGAGAGAGAATTATAGACCAATCTTCCTCATGAATATTGATGTAAAAATACTCAATGAAATAATGGCAAACCAAATTCAAGAATACATCAAAAAATTATCCACCATGATCAAGTAGGCTTCATCCCAGAGATACAAGGATGGCTCAACATATGGAAATCTGTCAATGTAATCCACCATATAAACAAACTGAAAGAAAAAAAAAACATGATCTCATTAGATGCTAAAAAAGCCTTTGACAAAATCCAATACCCCTTCATGATAAAGGTCTTAGAGAGATCAGGAATACAAGGAACTTACCTAATCACAGTAAAGGCAATTTACAGCAAGCCAACAGCCAACATCAAATTAAATGGAGATAAACTCAAAGAGATTCCACTAAAATCAGCAACAAGACAAGGTTGGCCACTCTCTCTATATCTATTCAATACAGTACTCAAAGTCCTAGCTAGAGCAATAAGACAACAAAAGGAGATCAAGGGGATACAAATTGGAAAGGAAGTAGTCAAACTTTGGTTATTTGCATACAATGTAATAGTATACATAAGTGACCCCCCAAAATTCTACTAGGGAACTCCTACAGCTGATAAACACCTTCAGTAATGTGGCAGGATACAAGATTAACTAAAAAAAAAATCAATAGCTCTCCTATATACAAATGATAAACAGGATGAGAAAGAAATCAGAGAAACATCACCCTTTACAATAGCCACAAATAATATAAAATACCTTAGGGTAACTCTAGCTAAGCAAGTGAAAGACCTGTATGATAAGAAGTTTAAGTCTCTGAAGAAAGAAATCGAAGAAGACATCAGAAAATAGAAAGATCTTCCATGCTCATGGTTAGGTAGGATTAACATAGTAAAAATGCAATCTTAACCAAAAGCAATTTACAGATTCAATGCAATCCCCATCAAAATCCCAATAGAATTATTCACAGACCTGGAAAGAACAATACTTAACTTAATATGGAAAAACAAAAGACCCAGGATAACTAAAATAATCCTGTGTAATAAAACAACCTCTGGAGGCATCATCATCCCTGACTTCAAGCTCTACTATAGAGCATAGTTATAAAAACAGCTTGGTAATGGCATAAAAATAGATGTGTGGACCAATGGAATCGAATTGAAGACCCTGAAATTAATCCACACACCTATAAACACATGATTTTTGACAAAGAAGCCAAAACTGTACAATGGAAAAAAGAAAGCATCTTCAACAAATGGTGTTGGCATACCTGGATGTCAACATGTAGAAGAATGCAAATAGATCCATATCTATCACCATGCACAAAAGTCAAGTCCAAGTGCATCAAAGACCTCAACATAAATCCAGTTACACTGAATCTGATATAAGAGAAAGTAGGAAGTAATTATGAATGAATTGGCACAGGAGACCACTTCCTAGATATAGTACCATTATCATAGAAACTGAGAGCAACAATTAATAAATGGGATCTCCTGAAACTGAGAAGCTTCTGTAGGGCAAAGGACATGGTTAATAAGACAAAACAACAACATACAGAATGGGAAAAGATTTTCACCAACCCCACATCTGACAGAGGGCTGATCTCCAAAAATATATAAAGAATTCAAGAAACTAGACATCAAAATAACAAACAATCCAATTTAAAAATGGGCTATAGACATAAACAGATAACTCTCAAAAGAAGAATCTCAAATGCCAAAAGATGTTTAAGGAATTGCTCAATATCCTTAGTCATCAGGGGAAATGCAGATCAAAATGACTCTGAGATACCATCTTATACCTGTCAGAATGGCTAAGATAAAAAACACTGCAGACAGCTTATGTTGGAGAGGATGCAGAGCAAGGGGAACACTCCTCCTCTGTTGGTGGGAATGCAAATTTGTACACCCACTTTGGAAATCAGTATGGCTGTTTCTCAGAAAATTGGGAATCAATCTTCTTCAAGACCCAGCTATACCACTCTTGTGCACATACTCAAGGAATGCTCAATCATACCACAAAGACACATGCTCAACCATGTTCACAGCATCAATATTGGTAATAGCCAGAACCTGGAAATAACCTAGATGCCCCTCAATTGAAGAATGGATAAAGAAAACGTGGTACATATACACAATTGAGTACTACTCAGCAGTAAAAAAAAAAAGTGACATCATGAAATTTGCAGGCAAATGGATGGAACTAGAAAATATCATCCTGAGTGAGGTACCCCAGACTCAGAAGGACAAACATGGTATGCATTCACTCATAAGTGGATAGTAGATATAAAGCAAAGGATAACAAGACTATAACCCATAGCTCCAGAGAAGCTAGCTAACAAGGTGGACCATAAGAGGGATGCATGGATTGCCCTGGGAAGGGGAAATTGATGAGATCTCCATGAGGAAACTGGGGGTGAGGGGAGACAATGGAATGTATGGGATGGGGGATGAGAACATAAGGGAAATGGATGGTCAGTCTGAAACAGGGATGGAGTGGGAGAATAATGAAAGAGATACCATGATATAGGGAGACATCATGGGGATAGCTAGAAACTGGGTGCTAAGGAAGTCCCCAGGAATCCAGCTTAGACTACTAGCAATAGTGGAAAGGCTGCCTGAACTGACTTACCCTAGTAATCAGATTGGTGAATACCCTAACTGTCATCATAGAGCCTTCATCCAGTAATTGATGGAAGAGATGACGAGATCTACAGCCAAGCACCAGGCCGAGCTCTGGGAGTCTAGTCGAAGAGTGGGAAGAGGGATATTGTGGGCAAGGGGCATCAAGATCATGATGGAGAAACCTACAGCAACAACCAAATCAAACTAGTAGAAACTCATGAACTTTGGACCAACAGCTGTGGAGCCTCCATGGGACTGGATTAGGCCCTTTGCACAAGCAAGACAGTTGTGTAGCTTGATCTGCTTGAGGGGACCCCTGGCAGTGAGAATTGGGATCCATCCATGGTGCATGAGCTGGCTTTTTGGAGTCCACTATGTATAATGTGACACCTTGCACATCCTGGGTGCAAGGGGAGGGGCTTGAACTTGCCTCTATTGAATGGGCCATTCTCTGCTGACTCCCCATTGTAGGCCTTACCTTGTTGGAGGAGGGAATTGGCGGTGGGTTGCAGGGGAGATGGCTGGAGGAGATGGAGGAAGGAAGAGAGGGGGATCTGTGGTTGGTATCTAAAATGAATAAAAAAATTCCTTAGTAAAAAAGAAAGATATGACTTACCAGGTGTAGTGCTGCATCTTATAAGTTCCATGGACATGGAAGCAAGAGGATCAGGAGTTCAAGGTCATCATTAGCTTGGCTACACCGAGAGTTCCAGGCCAGCTTGGGTTGTATTAGTCACTTTTCTCATTACTCTGATACCAATGCGCCTTGAGGAAAGGAGAATTCATTCTGGTTTACAATTCAAGGCTACATGGTCCATGATGGCGGGGAAGTCATGGTGGCAGGAATGGGTAGATGGCTGGTCACATTGCATCTGCAATAAGGAAGCAGAGGAGAATGAGGGTTGTTGGTGCTCAGCTTGCTGTTTTCTCCTTTGTATTCAACTCAGGACCCAATTCTGTGGAAAAGTGCCACCCACATTTCGGGTGGGTCATCCGCCCCTCAATTAACCTATCTAGATAATCACTCATGCACAAGCCTGGGGTCTCCTTTCTGTTTTGATTCCAGATTCCATCAAACTGACAGTTGAGGTTAACCATCACAGAGACTTTGTTACAAACAATACATAAACAAGATGAGGTTTAGCCATTTGTGTATTTTTTTAAAATTTGGTTTTACCTTGATCAGATATATAGAGAGATGATGCCATTGAACCAGAAAATTCTTTGGTGTGGATAAGGCTGAGGTCTGGTATACTCCATTTATGGCTTTCCTTTTTGCTACATTTCCCCCAGGCATAATTGTTAATCATTCACGTTGGACATGGAGACTGTAGACTCATTCTAGCTTAGTTTATGGGTTTTGCTATCACCACAGTAGACTTTCAGATAATGGAAGTCTGCAATGTAAGGCCTTTGCCAAAGAAAAGAGAGAGAGAGAAAAAGAAAAGAAACCAGTTCCCAAAGTCATCTTGACCCACAGGAAGTGAGATTTCTTGAAAAGGGGCTTTCTTTCTCTCAGCCAGAAAGGCCTGTCCCTCCCTGGGTTGTGTTGCTGTGATCTTCACTAGCTCCTGTCAACACAACAGGGACTTCTGGGGCAGAATCCCTAAAAATGTCACCTGTCTTCCAACTTTCAAACTCAACCAACTCAATTTGGTTAATTGGCTTTAGACGTGTAAGTGTGAAACATCTGTCTAGGGTCCTGGGACAGTTTCAACTTGACGAGGAAATGCCATGTCTTTGTCCTTTGATCTCCAGTCACTTTTCCTTTTTCTTAGCTGTCTGTATTCTGGCAGGCAGCCTTGGGGGTTACTGCTCGACTGTTGAAGAATTAAACTCAATTCTTGTAGAGATGTTTGGTGTAAGGTCCAGATAGCTGTGGATCTTTGGCTTTGAAAACATACTGGATCCCTGTAGGAAATGGTCACTCATCTCAGTTACTGTCCTGAGATGTCTAATCGCCCATCTGTGCTGGCTCCTAAAGGTCACTGAGAGCTCAAGCATGCCTCTGGATAGGTAGGTGAGCCACTTCTTAACGTGCCACTCTGTGGACTTCAGACTCAGTGAGAGCAGAGACCCCTGGGGGTGGGGGTTGTGTTTATACTCTGTGCCCTTCAGTCTCTGATCTTCATGATTTTCTGCTATTTCGAGCAGCTGACAGTAAGTTTGCAAATCAGCATGGTGAATAAAGGCACTTTAGCAATTTAGAGTGTGCTGGAGGCAGAGGCAGAATACAGGAGCCAGAATTTAAGACCTGCAGACCACAGACTGTACAGCAAAGGTCCAAAGTCCCTCCTGTCCATTAGAGCCACATCCTCCTGTGTACTTCCAGGTGGGGCAGAGCCAAACAATTTCCACCTAAGCCCTGCATTGACTTTGGTTGAAATGCTATCTACAAGTTTGGGATAGCATTTCCCAGGCTACTTTTCTCAAGACTGTGACCCAAGAAGCCACTTAAGGGAGGAAGAGCTTCTATTGTCTTACAGCTCAGGGGGTAGTCTACCAGGTGGGGGAGGTGGAGCACAGGAGTGTGAGGCAGCCCATTATAGCACTTCACAGTCAGGAAGCAGAAACCAACGTCGAGCATGCTTCCTCCTTTTCATCCAGTCCTGCACCCCCACCAGTGGGATAGTGCCTCCCACATTCAGGGTGGGTCTTCTCTGCTCAGCTAAGCCTTTGTGGAAACACCCTCACAGATACTACTCAAGGAGTATGTGGTGATTCTAACTCCCATCACCTTGACGACAGAGACTAACCTTCACAGATGGGCTGTAATGTAGGAAGGGCTGTTAGAAGACTGATCTCAGTCCTATCTCTCAGAGGGAACTTATTTAACTGTTCTAAGTTTTCCTATCATCTTCTGGCTCATGACTTAGGGAAGAAACGTTTTTGTGGAGTAGATGAAGACTTTACCTGTTTGTTTTACTCTATGGTTTACCCTGTGGTGGTTAAATCTTGTTAAAGTTCAAGTATTTTATTTTAATCAGATTGTTTTCTGAGACAACGCTGATGGCAAAGTGTGTGGAAAGAGGCCTTCCAGAAGTTTCTCTACAGGCTTCATTTCTGCTCCCAAAGTTAATTCCTCAACAGCCTACTTACACTTAAAAAAAGACATTAGCTGTTGACTTACTAACTAAATGATGCATTTCAGGCTGATGGGACTGCTCTGAGTTTGGCTCTCTAGCACCCACGTAAAAACTGAGTGTGATAGGGTAGGCCTCTATTGCTAGAGCTTGAAGGGTGGAGACCTGTATTCTAGGGGCTCTGTGGCCAGCTGAGCTAGCTTATAGAGTGAGCTGCAGGTTCAGTGGGAGACCCTGTCTCAAAATCAAGGTGGAGAATAATGAAGGAAGGCGTCCCAAGGTAGACTTCTGGCCTCTACACTCTACAAATGGATGAGTGCATCAGCACACATACAAATACTACACACACACACACACACACACACACACACACACACACACACACACGCATGCACGTGCACACACACCACACACAAACAAGGAAAAAGAGGAAAGAAAAAATAAGAAAGAAAAGATATTCTTCAGTCGTCTTAAATGCATACTTTCCCACGCTTTCTACAATACATCTTTATTTCCTAGCATGTACAGCAGAAGCATCAGAAATTTGAGGGCAAATCAGTGTTTACTATTTTTGTTTCTTTGATGATATAAATATTTTTCTCACTTGATCTGGGCATATACTGTTTACTTTATTGAACGCATTTTCCTCTTAGATTTAATAACTCCTTAATTTTTCCTTTTGTTTAACTTTGTGCATACTTTTTTTTTTTTTTAGCATTTTAGTCCAAAACTGTAGTTTGTGAATATAATGAAACACATATTCATTTTGAGGTAAAAATAACAACTTCTGCCCATTATAAAAACAGGTAAGATATATCAGTTGTGCTTTTGGGAGAGGCTTCATGCTCACAGCTAGACTATGTTCTCTCTAAGGAGACTGCACAGCTGTGCTCTGGGTGTCTTTATCTTGGGTTCCTTTCATTTATTTCCTGGATTACCTGTGAGTTGGTTGCCTGTTGCTGTGTAACAAATCACCTTAGCATTTAGCAGCACAAAAGGACCAGCTGTCGCTTTTTCTCACAGTTTCTGTGACTGGTGAATGCAGGGAGAGTCCAGCTGTATGGCTCTGCTTCAGGTTTCTTCCCAGAATGAAGTCATCCCAAGCTTGGCCTAACTCCCTATTACATCATCCCCCTCCTTCCTCCCTCTCCTTGTCCTGTAGCCCAGGCTGGCCTCAAACTCAATTTGTTGTGAGTATTGATCTTGAAATTTGGTCTTTCTGGCCCCACCCCCCACCCCCAGTGCTGGGATTATGGGTGTGCACTACCATATCTGGTTTTAAGTAATGCTAGGGAGTTTGTGTGTGCTCAGAATGTGTTCTACCTACTGAATGAGCTTCGTCCTTAGCCAGGGTTGTTTTTTCTAGTTGCGTGTTAGGAAAGGGTACGTGGGATATGATCGTTTTCTAGAGTCTGCGTTTCTGTATGTGTCTGTACTCTGGTCTCAGCACTGAGTGATGACCTCTGTGTGGACTCATTTTCCCTGAGGCTTGCGCAGGCTTTGCCTCATAGCCGTGATTTCCAGAATTGCTGGACAGGCTGATGCCAGCCAGTCGGAATCTCTTTTGTCTTGTGTCTACTTTTGTATTTTTTGAACTTCTAGGATCTTTTCTTCTTCTCTTACATTCTGGAGTTTTATATTTATGCTCTCTCTAAATATGTTTGTTTTCCTGATAAAATATAAAATCTCTCAACCTTGAAACCTAAGCTCTTACATCCTACAAAGCTTTCTTATGTATTCATTAAAATTGAAAAATTTCTCAATTTGTGTAAGTTGCCTCTTTCTGGGGCTATATTTGCTCCATGTTGTATTAATTCCTGATTTTCTAAGTAGTATTTTTTCTAACAGTTTTTCTTTGATCTGTTTTCTGAAATCCTCCCTCAAAGGTATCTCTCAAAAATCTTAATTGAGTTTTAGACATCTGTGTTTTTAACTTACTATGGTATTTAATGAATGTTCCCTTGTTTGTGTTTTCTCATATACTTTGTTCTTCCATTTTCTTTCTATGAGTGTCTAGTTGAGTTACTCTGAACTATTAGCACTTAAGAAAGTAGCAAAAGATGTGTGTGTAGGGACAAGGCTTGTCAGGACTGAATCAATAATTTAGAGTCATTGATCGGAGCTCTTCATTGATGGATATCAACACAGTAGTTTTCCTTGAATTGTTCAGTTACTCATTGATGGATATCAACACAGTATTTTTCCTTGAATTGTTAAGTCTCTTCAGGGAAAAGTTACCCAATATTTTACTGTGTGTGTGTGTGTGTGTGTGTGTGTGTGTGTGTGTGTGTGTGTGTGTGTGTGTGTTGAGGGATGGTTACAATCCAGGCTGTCTGGATTGTAGAACCCCCTACTAGAGCAGGAGGGAAGAGGAATCTCACATATCTTACGGGTGGCTCCATCAAGCCTTTCTGTTTTAGACTGTCCTTCAGTTCTGCTAGCAATCCTGCATTTGGAGACTGTCGGAGTTTACCCTCTTAGTAAATTGCTAACATGGAGAGAGAGATTGTTACCTAACTGTCAGCTAAGCCAGAGGTCCTGGGGCAGGGGTTTAGCTGCTTTAAAGACATTTAGCCAAAGCCTTTCTGTCTCGGATTTACCTTTCTTCTAGCTTTTGTTATAGGGGTTCACTGGCTCCTGTTAGGGCAGCATTGACCTTGCAATTTCTGCATGTAGAGGGGCATTTGTTAGAATGGCAGTTTTTAAGATATGGTCTTGGAATCTCTGGTGTCTGAAATGTCAGAATGTTTTTATAGTAATACTAAGCCACTATTTATCCATTTCATTTTTATTTTCCTATGAGCATACTAGAGAATTTTCCCAAGGCAACATGACCTGTGCTATCACAGCAGATTGAATGCAGAAGCATGGCTGAGACTCTAGCTGACTTCTGTTAAAGAAGAGATTTGAAAAAAAAATTGTATATCAAGGCCATTTCTCTTTTCATGTGTTTTCCCTTTGGAAAAAAATTATTTTTCACAAAATATGTTATGTTAATCTGTACTGTAATTATTAGTACTGTTGAAAGAAATTAATACATAGATAACAAAGTATGATTTATAGTTAATTATTGATTGTTATTGTTTGGGCCTTATGGGTCCCTCAAAGGTACATGTATTCAATACTTGGTCTTCTGGTGGCACCTTAGGAGGTGGGGTCTGGTGGGAGGAAGTTAGGTCACTGGGGATGTCCCCTTGAAGGGGATATTGGGACCTTGACTCTTTCTCTCTTTGCCTCCTAGCCACTATGAAGTTTTGCTCCACCATGTACTCACAGCCGTGATGTTCTGCCTTGTGTCAGTCCCAAATAACAGAACCAACTGCCTTTGGACTGAAACACCCGATAATGTGAGGCACAGCCATATTCCTGTGATTGTGTCGTTCATTGTATCAGGCGTTTTGCTACAGAAATAGTCAGAGGACAACATCCACAAGAATAAACGCTCATGGGGTCTTTAATAATATTGGGTAGTACAGCTCGGCCCTTCTTTCCCTCACCTTTCATTTGGGAGATCTCAAGACTCCAACTGCGGAGATTATGCTGTCTGTAAGAAAGCAAGTAACTCAGCTGACAGAGCTTTTCCTCTTTAGGAATGACATCTTGGGTTAGTCTCTGAGTAGGAATGGTAGTATACACCTGTAATTCCAGCACTCTGGAGGTAAAAGCAGAAGTTCAAGTTCATCCATGGATACCTAGTGAGTTCAGGACCAGCCTGAGTGAGATACATGAGATTCTGTGCCCAAAAAGAGAAAAAAAAAAAAAAAAAAAAAAAAGGAAGGAAAGAAAAAGCATTCTACCTTTGTTTGGCCGGAGGCACCCGAGAGTCTACTGGCTCCGTTTCATGGTAAGATGTGAGCTGCTCTTCATTGCCTACAATCATAATTAGGTAAATTGGTTTAATTGAGGGGAGATAAAATGGGTACGTTCTTCGAATTCAGAATAAGCTGTTTTCTAATATCAGCCTTCTTAGTAATCAAGAAAACATTTCCCTTTAATAAGTGTTTGCATCTGAAGTCATTTTGGATTTCTGGAAAAGTTGCAAAAATTGTCCTCAGAGGTCCTGCGCAGCCTTTATCCTGCTTCCTCTAGTGGTGGCATCTTACTGTCTATGTATCACTGCAGAAAATAGGATATTCAGAACATATTAAGACTAGCCGGGGGTGGTGGTGGCACACGCCTTTAATTCCAGCACTTGGGAGGCAGAGGCAGATGGATCTCTGTGAGTTCGAGGCCAGCCTAGTTTCCAAAGCGAGTTCCAGGAAAGGCACAAAGCTACACAGAGAAACCCTGTCTCGAAAAAACCAGAAAAAAAAAAAAAAGATTAGCTAAGACAGGTGGTAGTGGTGCACACCTTTAATCCTAGCACTTGGGAGGCAGAGGCAGGTGGATCTCTGTGAGTTCAAGGCCACCCAAGAGCTACCTATAGAGCTAGTTCCAGGACAGCAAGGTCTACACAAAGAAACCCTGTCTTGAAAAACAAAGCAAGCAAGCAACCAAATAAAAACCCTCAAAGCAAAGCAACAACAGTACGACAACAACTAGCCAATCCACAGGCCTAGATTTAAATTTTGTTTGTTTGTCTACATGCCTCTTTTTCTGGTCCAGGATCCAAACTATATGAAGGGTGACATTTTGCTCTCCTGGCTTCTGGATCTCATAATTTAACTGGCGTGTGCTCTGTTGAGGAAAAAGAGGATGCTAGCTACCCCACTCTGGTAGTTTCCAGCTCCTCTGTTAGCCTCATTCAGTTACCACATGTCCACTGGCCTCCCATCCTGAGATCTTGCTTGTCCCTCTTCCCCTGTCCTCTGTGTCCGGTGACTTGCCATCAGAGAGACGTTTCTTTTCTCTCTCTCAGTCTAGGGTCAACTGCTCAGCCTCACCCAGGCCCTGAGGCCTGGGAGCTAATGTGTGTCTTTATTCCTTTCATATTAATAGCGTTTAAATTTCAGGAAAGTGCGGAGATAAAGGAACAGATTTAATCTCCTTGTTTAATTAGAAATCTGGTCCCGAATGCATAATCCTCCATCTGTACATTATTGCTTTTCAATTGAGAGCCTTATTTAAATACCTTTAATAATTATCAAAACAAAGCTCCATCATCATCCTTAAAACCAGAAGAAACTAAGGGGAAATTATGGAAGAACAGAATAGCTTTTCCACTCACATTATGGGTGTATCTATTTATTGTAACCAAACACCACTGGGCCCCAATTAGAATACTTTTCTTGTAACCTATCTTGCATTTCTTAGCTTGGGATCCAAAGCCATGTTCAGAGAAGTTCAAGTCCTTGTGGCTTGGATGGCATCATGGCTCCTCCAGCTGCTCACTGCTCGGAGGTCAGTCATGGGTCTCTTGTGGTCTCCTCTCCCAGTTTCTGAAGGATGAAGTACTATCTTGTCTGTGCTTCTCAGCTCTCAGCTGTCTCCTATCATTTTCTCACACTCAACCAAAAAGGAGGTGTGAGATGTAGCTGGGTAATACTTTTTTTATACTGAAAGCATTTGATTACTCTTGATTAATTTCCCTTGCATTAAAAAAGAATTAAAATGGTTTGTTACAGCTTATAGCATTTATAAGAAGATTAAAACGGTCTCTTCTTATTTCTTATTTTGAAATTGTCCCTTGGAATAGGTCCATCTCTTGTCTTCATACTTTTGCTTTGTAGTTAATTATGTATCTATATACATGTGTTGTGTATTTGAAAATTGTACACACTCATGTTGAGATGCGGTGAGGCATGGGAATGGGATGGAGAAGGGATACTAAGAGGCAGATCTTTACTCTTCTGCTTTATACTTTCAAGGAAAAAGTTTGGAAGTATCTTTTTTGGTTTTTTTGAGACAGGGTTTCTCTGTGTAACAGCTCTGTCCTGGAACTTGCTCTGTTGTCTAGGCTAGCCTTGAACTCAGAGAGATCCACTGGCCTTTGCTGGGGTTAAAGGTGTGCACCACCACTGCCCAGTGATTGGAAGTATCTATGAAAAAATATTTTTTTTATTATAAAAAGACTCTTTTTTCAAACAATATATCATGATTCTCTTTCCCCCTCCCTCCCTAGTTCCTTCTACTTCCCCTTTCTTTTGGGTCTACTTTCTTTCTGCCTCTCATTAGAAAAGAACAGGCTACTTAGAGATGGCAACCAAATACGGCAAAATTAAATATAAGTAGATGAAACAAAAACTTTCATACTGAAGTTGGACACGGCAACCAAACAGGAGGACAAGGGTCCCAAGAGCAGGCACATGAGTCAGAGACCCACTTGTTCTCAAGATCTGGAGTCCATAAATAGCTACTAGTGATATATGCAGAGGACCTGGTGTAGAGCCATGGACGCTCTGTGCCTGCTGTTCTAGTCTCTGTGAGCTCATATAGACCTTAGTTGATTCAGAGGGCCGTGTTCTTCTGGTGTCCTCCAGCCTCTCTGACTCTGAGAATCTGCATTCTTTAGTTTATCTCGGAGGTGATAATGGGAATTTGTAACACTTGTACTCAACTAAAAAAGTTTTTTTTTTTCTTGTGTGGTGTGCTTATGGAGGTCTGAGATTGACATCAGGTGCTTTCCAAAATTGTTTTTAAAATTATTATCATGATTATTGTTGTTGTTACTACTATTATTATTTTTTGATATAAGGGTTCTCACTGAATCCTTATCTCACTAACTTGGCTGGACTGTTGGCCAGCAATCTCCAGGGATCTTCCTGTCTCTGCCTTCCCAGTGTTGAGATTATATAAGTAATGCCTCCACACCTGGCCTTTATTTTTATGAAGCAGTGTCTGAGATTTTATATTCTAATATAGGCATTAGAGCTAGGAGAAAAAGAGATACTCAGAAGAAAGTCTAACCTGTGAAAATGTGGGTGTGGACTCTTGCAGTGGGCATTTTACATGGGTGCTGGGGATCTGAACTTAGGTCTTATGTATGTAAGGCACATACTTTGTGAACTGAGCCGTGTCCTATCTATCTGACTTTTAAATTTTAAAAGTCTACATTTAAGGAAATTAAATAGGAATAATGATGAGTACTTGCTTTTGTCTTCTGGGAAGGAGTCATTTTCTGTAAATGAAATGATTCTGTTCAACTGAAACATGTTTAGGTTTGTGGGCCACATTTCACGGGCCACTCTTACCTTGGTTGGCGTAACAACAGTAATGGAGCAGTGTTTCCATACAGCTTTCTCATTGTTCTGAAACAAGCCCAGTCCCCTCAAATTCGCCAAAATAGTCTGCGCGTCTCTAAGAAACATCTGCACCACGAAAACTTCAGCAATATCCCCTCTGTTAGGTGTTTACAGCAGTGTCTAATGACTGAAGATATCTACCTGCCTGGACTGAACCTACCAGGTTGAGCTGAATCCCTAGGGGAGTCCTTGCCCTGGAGGGGATGGGAATGGGGGTGGGCTGGGGGGAAGGAAGGGAGGATGGCGGGAGGAGGGAGGACAGGGGAATCTGTGGCTGATATGTAAAATTAGATTAAATTATAAAATTTTTAAAAAGTTGAAAAACAAAACTGAAGATATCTAATAGTGCTGCATCCCAGGGCCCAACCAAGAAGCACAAGGTTAGTGTCTGTGTGTAGCCACAGGAGGACTGGCACGCACTGGTGCCTGTGCCCTTGAAACCAAAGGTACTGAAGTCATTGCCATGCCCGGTGGCGATGTGCACAAAGTGCAGCTCTCGACCCATGGCCATGCCACCCCTGTGCCATGTTTCACAGGCCCTATAGGGGGTTCGCTGGAATAAGCATGGAGGCTTCTCTTGTCACGACTGCCATGAGCGTGGGGTAGAGGAAAGGCTGAGTGACAATGACATGCCACGTTCTCTTGCTCCCTTCTCACTTCTAGCTCAGGGCGTGGAGGTGTTCTGTGGGCTCAGCTCCTTTCTACGGCTATCGTTACAGTAGATTCTTGGAGAAGCCCATGCTGGCACAGACACAGGCATCTTACAGTGTCCACATAGACTGTATCTGAGGTGAATGCAATTTAGATTAGAGCTGGGACTTTGTTCTAATTTCTAAAGCATTTACATTTTAAAAGCATAATTTAGAAAGGAGGCATTTTCCTAATACAGCTATTGACCCTCCCAACTTTAGAAATTGCTCTTTGTAATTCTAGCACAGACAACCATGAAAACAAAGCACTCTTAAGCCTTGGGGGATTATCTTTAAAATAAAAACATAATGATGACTTTTGATACCTCTGAAACATGACTTAAATATAAATGCTGCTTAGGTCCAGAGGCAGGATGTGAAATGCAAAAGTAATTATATGAGCATGGAAAACCACAGTGAGTTTAAATGAATTAATGTGTGAGATGTGACATGCCATTCAGCAGAGCAAGTAGATGGTCAGTAACAGAGATTGGAAAAGTCATGGAGAATCTCCCTTGGCCAGCACACATCTGACCAGGGACAATTTGTCCTGTGTAAAATTTATCTGACTGGGTAATTTATAAAGCAGAACATTGGGGCTAGAAAGAGGGCTAAGTAGCGAAAGGTGCTTGTCACCAAGCCTGAGGACCTGGATTCCATTCCTGACACCCACAAGGTGGAAGGAGAGAAGCAACTCTGGTACATTGTCCTCTGACCTCTACGTGTGCATCATGGCATGGGCATGCCCACATGTGTCCATACCTGTACACATAAAATCAATTAATGTAATGATATAGAAAAAAGAACAAGACTTTATTTCTTCACTGTTCTAGAATCTGGGAAATTCCTTATCAAGATGCTGGGGGTCAGTGTCTGGTGAGGGCTTCTCTATTCATGTGGTACAAGGCAGAAGACCATGAGGGATAGAGCCTGTCATCAGAAGACACAATGAGGAAGAGCCCTTTCATAAAGGCCCTCATCACATCCACGAGGGCTCTGGTATCACAACTTTAGTCAGCCCCTATGAGGCTTCCTTCTCTGTACTGCCACATTGGTGACTGTCAACACAGGAAATTTGGAGGGACCATCCTTCAAAGCACAGCAGTGAGCATATTGTGTGTACCTACATTTGCGTACACGTGCACATGCTTATATATTTACATACACTTTTTTTTTCAAGACGTGTATGTAACTTGGTTAATTTTTTTGAGACAGAGAATTGCTATACAGCCCAGGCTGTCCTCAACTACAAAATTCTCCTGCCTCAGCCCTTCAAGTGCTGGAATTAGAGTCATGGGTTAGCATGCACATACTGTTTCAAGTTTTTAAATGTAGCTTTATCTGTAGAGGCATTTGACAAATATTTATAGCATTGTTATTCAATAGTGATAGGCTAGGTGCTGTTTGTTGCATAAAACATTTGCCCTCCAAGAGTATATACATCCTCAAAAGAGAGGCACAGCATTGAAAAAGGACAGACTAATACATGGCATGCTGGGAGCAGTCAGAGAGGACTGGCTATGCTCCAGGGGCTGCTAGAGACTGGCCACCACAGACAGAAGAGCACTGAATGGTCTGTGAAGAAACCAGCACCACTAATAAAGCTGCTGGACCCATTAAAAAAAACAAAACACCACCACCACCACCACCACCAACAACAATAACAACAACAACTATGGTTTTATTTTAAAGTTCCGTTTCTATGTGTGGTTCTGTGACCGTGAGTCCAGGGCCTGTAGATGAGAAGAGGCCATCAGATCTCTTGGGGCTGGCAGTTTCAGGCCTCTGTGAGACTCCCAGCGTGGTTGCCTGGGTCCAGACTCTGGTTCTTTAGAAGAACCATCTCTCCAGTCCTAGAGAAGGCATCTTAAAGGAAGTGACAGTGAGATCTGTCCCGCCTTTGAAAAGGATGAGAGATTGGGAAGAGGGATGATCTAGACCAAACCAGACTTAGAACTTCCTGACATACAAAAATCATCTTTTGACACTTAAAAGTGGATTAAGTATGTTTTGGCTACATGCGTATAACTGAATAGCTCCAGGGTTTTTGAATATTAGATATTTATGTATTATCATACCTGTAGGTGACAATTGCTATGATACCTGTGTATTTGTACTCACAGCCATTGAATAGGAACAGAAGAACAGTGTGCAGACATGAACACTTGTGTGGGAAGAACTCATCTGCCCCGCCCCCCACTCAAGAGTCTAGGCTTTTCAAGAACCTTACACCACGTCTATGGGTGTTAAATATGAAAAGAACACAGCCCACTGTGGTGTCCTCTGATGCTAGCTGGTACCCATCTGTCTCCTAAGATTTTTCTAGCCATTTTAAGATTTTCCTTTTGTGTGTGTTCCTTAAATCACAATGTAGGTCCATATCCTTGATAGACAGCCAATAATGTCTGAATCAGGTTTAGACCCAGGTGGTTTATGAGTGATCTATTCCTAGCTCATCTATTTTTTAACCCAGTCAACACTTACTAAGCTCAGATTGCATGCCAGGTATTGAGGAATTGGGTCTGAAGACACAATCTGTCTCCTGACAGAGCTCTAGTCTAGGAAACAAGGGGAAGCCATCAGGGGAACATGAGCTATGGCAGAGGCAAGTGCTTGCAGGATGCCAGCCATGCCGAAGGTACATAGCAGCATGGGAGCTCTTGAGTCCTGTCCAGAAGACACTACCATGGTACTTAACATTTGTTTAGCCATTCCCTGATTTGAGGAACATGATACAAACCGCTTCTACTTCTGAATGTGTTTCTGGAAGAATTGGCAACGGGGACTAGGAAAATTTGTTCTCTCTATTCATTTTAGCTTTATTTATCTTAGCCCAATGATGGGGCTAATCAAATACCTCCCGACAGACAAACGTATATATGTGTTATATACATGCCATGGAATATTATTCGGCTTTAAAAAGAAGGAAATTTGAACTGGGTGTGGTTGCATTGGCTTTTAATCCCAGTACTTGGGAGGCGGAGGACAGGTGGGTCTTCATGAGTTTGAGGCCAGATAGATAACAGTGACTTTCTATCTTTAAAACAAAAGGGTGTTCTGACACAGCATGACTGAAATGCGTGAGTATTTGGTAAGTGATATAAGGCACAAACAACGACAAATGGTAGGGGTTAGATTTTCTAACCTACGTAATTTTCTAAAATATGGCCGGCCACTCTGTCACGGATGTGGAATCTGTTTCTCCCTTCCCCTGAGTTCTGGCAGCACTTGGACTTGGTTGCCTTGTTTGATAGACTGGCAGATGGGAGGCATGTGACAAGGTTAGGTGGTAGAAAGTCGTAAGCTGACATGCAGCAAGCTGTGGTCCTGGAGACTCACTCCTGGACCATTTCCTAGTGTGAAGCTGGATATTCATTCCTATAGACACTTGGTTGGTTCACGCATCGACCTGTAGAACCCCAGGCTCAGATTCTCCCATACCTTCTGACCTTGGTCCTTTAAATAAAACCAGTGTGTCTACAGTTAGAGTGTATTAACAGAACCCACATGTTTTTCTTTTTTGTTCTCTTTGTTCAGAGTTCCCTCTGCTTACATGCTGTCCCTTGTTTCATCTTTCCCAAAATTCTTGATCATTCACTTTCATCAATGGGTCATGGGGCATTCATTTCTTTGGTTTCAAGGTTTTTGTTTTGTTTTTTAAAGGTTTATTTATTTATTATGCATACAATGTTCTGTTTGCACGCATCCCTGCAGGCCAGAAGAGGGCACCAGATCTCATTACAGATGGTTGTGAGCCACCATGTGGCCTGAGCCTGGGGTTCTACAGGTCGATGTGTGAACCAACCAAGTGTCTATAGGAATGAATATCCAGCTTCACACTAGGAAACGGTCCAGGAGTGAGTCTCCAGGACCACAGCTTGCTGCATGTCAGCTCATTCATGGCAATTGAACTCAGGTCCTCTGGAAGAGCAGCCAGTGCTCTTTACCTCTGAGCCATCTCTCCAGCCCCCAGTTTCTCTATGATCCGCAGAGTCTCTTCTGCAAGCTACAGATGCTGTAGTTGTCTGCTCCATTCTATCCCAGGCCAGAGAGACTTACCAGACCTCCTTTCTAAAAAATATTTGAGTGTGATTATGGTGTACGTGTTTGTGTGTGCGTGTGCGTGTGTGTAGAAGTAAGAGGACAAACTTGGGTGTTTGTCCTTGTCTTCCACCTTATTTGAGAAAGGGTCTTTTGTTGTTTTCTGCTCCCTAGGCCAGGCTAGTTGGCCTCTAAGCTTCTTGAAAATTCTCCTGAGAGTATTTATCTGAATCCTCCATCAGCTTAGAGATACAAGTTAGAAAACCATGCTTGTTCTCTATTTCTACCCTCATGCCTCTTAATCTGTCTCTGGGCTTATTTAGCTATATATCTACTTCACCTCTTATATTCAGAGTATTATGATGGACAGATTAGATGTTATTACAGTATAAATGGTGAAGCTAGGCCTCCTTTCTTTAGTTCTTTTTCTTTTCTTTTGAGATGGTGTCCTATGTAGCCTATGCTGACTCAGACTCTCTGTGTAGCCAGAGATGACTTTGACCTTCTCATCATTTTGTCCCCACCTTGCAAGTGCTGGAATTACAGGCTGTGGCACCATACCTGGGTTTCATAGTGTTAGGGTTGGAACTCAGATTCAGATATACCTCCAGCCCCATAGCAGGTCCTTAGTATAACATCACCCCTTTGAAGATTCAGGGACAGTGATAGAAATGAAGAGTACTAAGTTAAACCTTGGTAGCTGAATCTTTGTCTTGGCATCCACTGTTACTCTACTCAACACTTCCTTGAGAATTCCTTTGCCTTTACATTGCTGCTGTGAGCTAGACATTCCATTGGTCAACTTGTTCTAAGACCTTGATTTAGACCTCAGTTCCCTAGACAATTTGTATTAGTTTTTTCTGTCTCTGTTTCCTAATTTGGAGGACTGGGGGAGGAAATACTTTTGAGAACTCTCTGAGATCTTGATGGGATATTTGTGATCACGTTCACAGCTAGTCCATAAAACCATTTCTACAAACGAGAAACAGGTACCCCTACCTCTAGGCACACAGCGCTAGTGTGGAGTATGGAGAGATCTCCTTTTCATCTACTTGCCTAAAGCAGACCACAGAGCACACAGCCATGTAGTCTTTTTGTCCCAATTTTCTTTATTGTGCTAAGATACATAAGATTGAAGCGCTACTATGACATTTAATATTGATTGCCAACTTAGCAGGAGCTAGACTTACCCAGAAGGCAAATCTTCTTGCTATGTCTGTGAGTGAGTTCTAGATTGGGTTGGTTGAGGTGGAAAGGCCTACCCTGAATGTGGAAAGCACTATTCCATGGCCTGGGGTCTGGACTCCATAGAAAGGAGAACAGGAGTGAGCCCCAGCATCCATCTTTCTCTGCCCCCACACTCCAGATGCAATGTGATCAGCTGCCTCTTTCCATCCTGCTTCCACCTCCACATAACCTGAGTCCAAATTGACCTTCCCCTCCATCAGTTGCTTCTGTCAGATGTTGCCACAGCAACCAGAGAGCAACTAGTTCCCCTCACACTTATTATAATTCAGTGGCATCAATGCATTCTTGAAATTCCCCAGCTGTTCCCACTATCCATGTTCACCGCTGTCTTCACCTCATCAAAGCAAAGCTTTAATACTACATAGTAACTCCCCATTTCCTTTTCCAGCAGCCCTCGAAACCACCATTTTATTTTCTCCCTAAAGACCCAAGGAATTCTGGCATTTGATTATTCAAGTCGTGTTGTGTGTGTGTGTGTGTGTGTGTGTGTGCACACACAGTCAGAGGCCAGAAGTCATCTTCCTCTATTTCTCTGGACCTTATCTTTTGAGGCAGGGTCTCTCTGAACCCAGAGCTACCTACCCATTTCCCTTAGGCTGACTGGCAGTCAGATCCTGGGATCTGCTTGTCTCTAACCCTCGGAATGGGGAATACAGGCATGTGTGGCGATGTCTAGCTTTTGTGTGGGTGCCAGGGTTTTGAACTCAGGTTCTCTTGCCTTCACAGCAAGTCCTCTTACTCAGCCATCTTCTTAGCTCTAGAGTTTACTTTATAATGACAAAATATAACTTGTATGCATACTAGGACTTTGTATTAGCAGTAATATCTATCATCTATCATCCATCTATCTGTCTGTCTGTCTGCCTGCCTATCTACCTACCCACCCACCCACTCACTCATCTAGCCATCCATCCATCCATCCATCCATCCGTCCGTCCGTCCGTCCGTCCGTCTGTCCGTCCGTCCATCCGTCCATCTGTCCGTCCATCTCCTCCACCTCCTCCTCCTCTTTCTTCTTCATCTATCATTTATGTATCTATCATCTCTCTGCATTCACTCATCTCTCTCTTCCCACAGAGTAGCTCATGTGATGTTGGTTAGATAACAGAACCACGCCTCTTATTTGCATGGTCGCAGTTACTTCATTTAATCCTCACAATGGTCCCACAGGGTGAGTTTCCCATCTTTCGCTTCAGTAATGAGTCATCTGGGTTCGTCAGTGTTAGAGCAGGATGGAGTCCCACATTTCCTAACTTACACTCAGACTTTTTCATGGTGTCATACATTCGCACTGGCTTGGTACAATGGTTAAGCTTAGTATGAGACTGTTCTTTATTTTATGTTTTGCATCTCAAAAACCGAAACATTCACTCTTCAGCCACTAAAACTGAACACAACAGGTAGCACAGGAAGCACAATGGGGCAGGCAGAGTTGGTCTTCTCTCGGATGGTACGCTGACTTTAGCTGTTAGAACATTTAATTTAAGTCACAGGTGAGAGGAGGCAGCATGTTCAACCAAAGGGCGATGAATCCTGTAGAAAACGAGCTAAGATCAATGGGGCTGAGATTGCCAAAGGAGTGGGGGTGAGGGCATCTTCAACCTGCAGCTTAAGCAGCTGGTCACAACCATTTATTGTGGCTTCTGTACATTGCTGCCTAGGTGTATCACATGTGATCTTCTATACCTGGGACTTCTGTGAATAGCTTGGTTGCTTAACACAAGCGGCTTTTAGATAAATCTCATATATCTGTTCCATATCACTCTTTGTTGCCGGATTTCAAAGTGCTGGCAAAATGCTAGGGTGCTGAGATAATATCTAGCGCTTAGCTAATGAGTGTAAGTGTGGTCCTGATGGCAGTGAGACCACACCTGTACCACTCACAGCTACAGTCCCGGAGTTTAGGAGCTACCCTAAACTAGATGCTTATCTTGCCTTTCCATATATATATATATATATTTAGTATGATGACTCATGCACTTCTAATGGCATTTTTATTGTTCAGGCAAGCACTGCATCTTTTATTTCGGAGGCAGTAGATTTAGGAAAACTTTGAAGTATCGTTTTGTAAGTTCAGGCCTTGAAGTATTCCTCTAAAGGTAGGAAGATTATGTGACAACCCTCCTTGCCCGATAAAGTGTCAGTCACGTGACTGACAGAACAAAGAACATCCTGAGTTGTTGAAATTGGTGTTGAACTGTAAGAAAGACAGTGGCCCCTTCTTGTAGCAATGGCAGAGGGCGGCACAAACACACCCACTCCACTCTGACGTCAGCTGTATCTCAGGAGACATAACATGATTTATGGCAACGCTGAATCCAGATTATAGACAGCAAGAAGGCCCATATGGTCCTAGGTACTTTTTGGCAACAAATGTGATTTATTTAACAACCTATGGCTTTGAACTCAGAGTCAGAGAATTATTTAAGGATGTGAAGGATCTTTAGATTTAGTCCAAGATAGTTGGTCCAATATTTTTGTTTTGAATGAAAAAAATTGATCCCAGAGTTAGCAGATAACTTGTGCAGTACTAACTCCAAGACACTTGGGTGCTGTGGGGTTTACTCATTGTACCTTCTACCATTTCCCTAGTGCTAGATAAAGGAAAGCATTTTTAAAAAAGATATTTGTGTTAAGATATAGTAGATTAGATTTATTCAGAACTTTGAAAAACAGGGGCTTGGGAGATAGCTCAGTCAGCAACATGCTCAGACATAAATTCAGTCCCGAGAACCCACGTCAAAATGCTAGGTGTGGCTTGTACTTACCATTTCAGTTCTGGGGACTCGAAGACAAGCAGATCCCTGGGGCTTGTGGTCAGCCAGCTGCATCTGCTCAGCGAGCTCCAGGCCAATGAGATGTCCTGTTTGCAAAAACAAAGTGGGTGGTTCTTGATAAATGATACCATAGGCTGACCCCTTGCTTCTACATGTGTGTACACACAGCATATACACACATATCTGCATACAAATATGCACTCACACAAACTGCAACCCTATACAAATACACACACACACACACACACACACACACACACACACACACACACACGCGTTATGTAAGCACTCTAATGTCTTCATTTTTCCCTTTGATCAGCTCAATGCCAAGGGAGTCTAGGTGGAAGGGTATAGCTATTGTTAACCCATGTTACAGCCTAGAAACCTGAGGATTATAGAAGTGATTACGGACTCGGATCCAAACTGCACACAGTGACCTCCCAGTGTGGTCCCTGGGACCACACCCAGTCACCCCCTGACTTGGTTGCAGCATCCTCAGCTCAGGGTTGTTGGAAGGGGATACTGGTAGGTAGCAAAATACTCACATCGCAGTGATCGCTGTTCTTTTCTCTTCCACACCACCGTCTTTATCCTGCTCATCACAACAGCTTTTCTTTTCATAGTCCTCAAACCTGGGGCAGCCCACATACTGCCCGAGGCTTCCCATCCCTGGCTCCCGTTTCTTCTCAGATGCAGCTGCAGGCTTCCTTCTTGTGTTATTAATACTTTTGATGGCAAAGGTCCTTAGGGCAGACAATTTTATTTATTGTGTAAGCCTCTGAATACTGTTGACACACGCATAAATATGAAAATAACAGTGTCCTATTTTGACTAAAGGGGATTCCTTTGTAGTCTTTGTTCATTTTGCTTCTCTTTTTTGGTGCTGGGGGGTGGAAGCTGGTGCCTCCTGCATGTCGAGCACTTGCTCTACCACTGAGCTGCACCCCAGCTCGTGTGGTTATTCTTTACAAAGAGCAGGTCATTTGTTCGATTGCGATTGTGAGAGAGGTTATAAGTGGGCCCCTCTGTCTTTAAAAAAGAAAAACAAAACCTCTGCTCATTCTTTATATTGAGGGCAAAGATATGTATTTTCATTCAGCTTTTACTGGAGTCAGGCTTTGTGGAGAACATCTGTTGCATTAGGAGTGTTCCCTTATTTAGCTGAATGGTTTGCTGCTCCTGGCTTTACATGTAAGAAAATGCACTGTTTTGAGGTGACGGGCATAACATGAAGGTACTTTCTACCTGAAAGCATTTCTACAAAGAGCTAGAGTTTGATTTATAGTGTGGATATTGGTGGTGGGACGATAAATATGCAGTCCAGATTCAATTTTGATCCCAGCCATCCAAACCATACAATTTTCTTTTCTTCCAGGGTCACTCAGTAAGCGATATTTGTATGTGGCTGTAGATGTGATGCCGGTTTGCTTTAAAGTACAGTTCAGGCATGCCCAGCACTGCTAATGAAGCAGAAGCTAGGTGACTGAGAGGCATGTCCTACTGGGCATTGCGGCCTCCCAGGAAAGGACACTTGTGTCTCCTGCTGCTGGGAGGGCATGTCTGGGCCTTTCTGAAGACCTGGTCAGGGATGTCCACTAAAGTCCACTGCGATGGCATTCATCTTCAGTGAAGGAAGAGCCAAGCTTGAAGAGATTGAGTCAGGAGCAGATGGGAATGCTCGGAGTCTTACAGGCTGTTTGTGCCCTGCATTTTCCTCCCACGTACAGTTCTTTCTGAACTCATGGCTAAAAGCAAAAGTCAGATTTGTTTGATTACATGACCCCCAAATAGAAGCTACACAAACCGTAGGAACTATCAAGAGAAGGAGTTGTCCATTTCACTCCCTGCTCACTGTAGACCATGCCTGCAGGGGCCCCAGGAAGCTCGTTATGACTGCCTTCCCTACAAGGAAGACAGCTCCAGTAGAGGAGTAGTTCAGATCTTGTCCTATACAGCACTGTGGCGGTCTGAATGAAAATGCCCCCATGGACTCATAGGGAGTGGCACTATTGGAGGTGTGGCCTTGTTGGAGTGGGTGTGGCTTTTCTGGAGTAGGTGTGGCCTTCTTGGAGGAAATATGTCACCAGGGTGGGCTTTGAGGTTTCAGCTGCTTAACCTAGGCCCAGTGACACTCAGTTTTCCTGCTGCCTGCTGATCCAGATGTAGAACTCTCAGCTCCTTCTCCAGCACCATGTCTGCCGGCATGCTACCATGCTTTCCTCATGATGATAATGAGCTAAACCTCTGAACCTGCATGCCAGCCCCAATTAAATGTTTTCCTTTATAAGAGTTGCTGTAGTCACAGTGTCTCTTCATAGCCACAGAAACCCTACCTAAGACCAGCATCATCAGCATCACCATAGTGTCCCCTTACTGAGAAACCCCATCTCCTGGGAGAGTGAAGTAATGCTGTTTTGGGGCACTTGGCATAGCTGGGGTAAATTGCTGTGTTTTTGTGGAAGTTGAAGGACTGAACTTCCCTGGAAAGTTACCTGATCAAGAACTGGCCCGGTCCAGTTAGAGAGAAGAAGGCATCATCATGCGTGCATGTATTGCATGTATGTGTCTATGCAGCTCACAACTGCATTTAGAGTTTTATAGTTTTTTTCAAGTGATCTTAAGTTTATTGCAGCTTCTTAGTTTATGAGAGCATGGCCTTCTACCTACAAGTGAATCCAAGGCTGTGCTAAGGGGTTCTAGGACTGATGGCACCCAGGCACCAGCCCTTTGCTTTCCCTGCATGTTCAAATGTGTCTTGTAATGATCTGTGTTGTATCCCTTCACTATCTGGTCGTGCTCATGTTTCCCAGTGTCACCGTGAGCCTCTGCTAAGTCCTGTCCTTGTCTTGTCTGCTTGTTCCTCAGCTTGTTTTTATTGATGGGGTGCATGCCTCAGTGCTTTTTAAAGCTTGGTAGCCAAGCATGGTTTTAGTACCTGCAATGAGAACCAGTCACAGTTACAGATTAGTCCAGTGACACCTACTAATGAGACTGGACACAGACATAGAAAGGAACATATTCAAATGAGGCCATTATGTCTCATTTCCATCAGAAACTTGAAAACCTCAGAGTGATCAAAAGTTCTATCTGATTTCTTTTTTTTTCCTGAGAGAAGAGAATTGTTCCGGCATTAAAGACAAAGCCTCAGAGATTATTAGACAGTTGAAGACCAGGAACATATGTGATGATCTTGCTAGCCAGCTAGGTCAGGGTTAGCTTGAAAAAGCAAAGCGTATCTTCTGTTTTCCCAGACTCTCCTTTGCTCTGTAATGATTCTGGGTTTCCTTTTCCATCTGATAATACTCTCTTCAATCTTTACAGCTTAGCTCCTTGGCAGTGCCTCCCCTATGTCCCAAGGCAGGGTTAGCCATCTCCTGCCCCTTACCTGGAACTTCTATAGTAGGCTGCAGGATACAGCTGTGTTCTGTTTACCAGGAAACAGGACAGAGTTACAGATATTGTGTAAAGAACTAGATCACAAACATTTCAGATTTTGCTGTCCATATGGTCTTTGCTATAACTATTCCACTTGGCTGTCTTGGGGTGAAACAGTCTCAAGCTATATATGTAAATGAAGCAGCCTGGCTGGGCTCCAATAACATTTAATTATGGACTCTAAAACTTGGGTTTTATATACGCTGTGTGTGACATGAAATATTCTTTCTCATTTCATTTTCTTTCTCTTAAACATTGAAAAACTACAAAAGTCAGCCATAAAAAATACACAGGGAGTTGGTATGTGGGCTTCACCTGCTCACCTTTGGCATGGGACATTGATTTGTATGTAGGTCTTCATTTTCTATTTGACCATGAACACACGGAGCTCAGTGAGTGCATCCCTGCCCCAGAGAATATAGTTCCTGCAGCTGGTAAGAATTTAACAAATTTAACTAATATTTGCTATGTGAATGCTTGTATGAGAGCACGCTGTAATAATATTTTCCAATATTTGTTGAGCACTTATTATGATGCTAGGCCATTTGACAAATTCCTTATTTGCACTTTCTTATTTAATTTTGTTATCTTGGGACATTAAAAGCAATGATTATCATTCTATTCTGCTAAACACTGTGTAGTCTCCTTCAATCCTCTCAACAACTCTCCAGGGAATAGGTCCTGTTCAGGTCTTTCACAGCTCAGAGAAAACACTCTTGGAGAGAGTGTTTGTCCAAGATAAGAGGGTTGAGATGGTTGACTTAATTGTCAAATTGACACAACATAAAAATACCAGAGAGGAGAGTAAGTGTGAGGAATTGTCTACACTGGGTTGGCTTATGGGCATTTCTTTGGGGTTTGTCTTCATTAAGTTAATTGATTGGGAAGACCCAGCTCACTGTGGGCATCCTCTGCTGTAGGGACCCAGGACCTAGATGCCCTTCTTCATGAAAATGAGCATGAAGTATGTTATGGAACTGATGTGGCTGATTATGGAACAGTGTTGATGACTTTTTTCATGCCTTTCCCACCCATTTGGCTGTATCTAAGGACTATGATACTGTTTTCTAACTACCTGTGTGATGTTTGGAATGCTGCTTCAACTCTTTCAGCCCCATCTTCTGCTAGAAGAGCAAAGAAGTTGAATTACAAGCTGCCAAACATCTCCTCTTGTGATAGGCTTCTGTACCTTGGTCCTCTGATGTTTTCTGGTTATTTATTGTCATTGTGTGTCTTAGTTCTTCTCATAGTCTGTGGCTACAGAAACTGTGGTGTCATGGGCTTGAACTTGGTGGGGAGCAAAGGAGAAGGGAACCTAGAACAAAGAGGCTCATCTAGCTCAGACATTCTTTAAGCCCCCAAAATGGTTGCTTTAAGGAAATCTACTTTTCTGATTTTGTTTTTTGATGTGATGCTAGCTTTTCCATGATGGAAAAAAAGGGTAACAAAATGACAGTTGTGACAGTGTCTTCTGTTTCCATAGCACTGTTTAAGAGCGACTTTGAAGGCGGTATCCAGTCATCCTTCCAATAGTCCTTTAAGAGAGATAAGCATGGTTTGTTTTTATTAGAAGATCATTTTGCATAGTTACAGAATGGGGCTTTCTTTGTTTTAAGCCAAAGGCAGTGAGTGGTCCTGAGATTTCAACTTCAAGGTGACTGGTCACTTCTCAAAGTGATGGCCACAGTTCTTGAACACACACACACACACACACACACACACACACACACACACACACACAGCCACAGCCAAGGTGCTTCAGAACGTCCAGAAATTTAAAGATTTATATTACTTTCAATTATGTGTATGTGTGTGAATCAGTGTGTGGGTAGGTGCATGTGAGTGCAGGTACCCTTAGAGACTAAAAGTGCATGTTGGTTTACCTAGAGCTGCAGTTACAGGAGTTGAATGGCCCCGTGTGGATGCTAGGAACTCAACTGAGGTCCTGTGCAAGAGCAATAAGTGCTCTTAAGTGCTGAGTTATCTTTGCCCCATTTTCAGAAATTTACAACACATTTCCCATTTAACATAAATATGGCCTTGATATTTAAAGATCCAATGTCCTTGTTTGACTGATGTGTACATCAGCCATTTGAATGAGATAGAATTGGAAGACCCAGCTCATTCTAAATAAACATTTGCTGAATAAGTAGAGGGACAGTTGGTGCAGTGTTTGGAATGCAGGCAGGAAGGGATAGAGTGAGAACTTGTATGCCACCTGGCCAGAGCACTGGCCCCCAATAATTGTGAGGGTGAGAATGGTGGTTTCTCTAAGATTTGTTTAATAGACAAAATGGGATACACATTTTAAGATGGAGATCTCTTTATCTGCAGATAATAAAGTGTTCCCAGAATGGCAGAATTCCTATAAATAAAGTAGAAAAACTTGTAAAAATTTGTATAAACCAGCCTTTCAGACAATGAACAACTGTCAATTTTGCATAAAACTAGACAAGTCTTTGCAACAGGAGTTTTAACATTCTTGTACAGTTATTTTCACAAGTAGAGCCTGGCAAGCAGGACAGGTCATTAGTAACAAGAAAGAAGAATAGAATGAGTTTGGGGGGGGGGGCTCCCATTTTCTTTTGGTACTGACATCTCTACATCTTTCATTACTCCACAAGAATGATCTACTCATGTGAACCTCTCCTTTTTTAATTAAAACCTATTTATTTGTCTATTTATTTATTTATATGCATACATGTATGTGTAGATGGAGAGCATGTCTGTGCCACAGTGCACACGTGGAGGTCAGGGGACAATCAGTGGGAGTCAGTTCTCTGCTTCCACCATGTGGGTCTCAGGGTTCGAACTCAGGCCATCAGGCTTGGTGACCAGGGTCTTTACCCAGAAAGCCACCTCATGAGACTCAGACTTAACATGCCACCCCGAAGTCCTGTGTTGGAAACGTAATAGCTCACTGCCACAGTTATGGGATTGAGAGCTTAGTGGGGTTCGGGTCAGAAGGGCTGTCCTCTTGTGTGGTCTAAAGCTGGCATGAGAGGGCTTGGGGGCATGGTTTTGATATCTTTTCTCCTTCCGCCTTCTGCCGTACAAGGATGCAGCAGAGACCCACACCAGACACAGGTGCCTTTATCTCAGACTCACAGCCTCTAGAACTATGAAAAATAGACTTGAGTTCTTTATAGCTCATCCAGTCTCAGCAGCAGAAAAGATTGTAAGTCTTCCCACAGCGTTCCAAACTCAAGACAGCTCTATCGCCTATCATTTCTTATTGCCCTTGTCTTTTCTTAACTAGCTAACTAGGGCATAACTACCAACCCGACCTGGTGTATGTGTGTGTGTGGAGATCGGAGGAGGACACCGGTGTCATGTGTTACCACTTTTTGCCTTATTCCTTTGAGACAGGGTCACTTGCCCAGCTTGGAGCTAGGCTGGTAGCCAGCAAGTACCCTCATTCTTCTCTCTGCCCTCCTACAGTGTTAGGGTTACAGGTGTGTGTGCAAACACACCCAGACTTTTACATGGATACTGGGAATTTGAACTCAGGTCCTTATGTTGTGCAGTGAGTGCTCTTACCCACTGAGTCATTTTTGTAGCCTCTTTAAAAACTTCTATAAGTTGAAATCAGTCTGATACGTTAATTCATATTAATTCAGTGTTAGGCTTTGGGATTTTATGGATAATGAAAGTATTGAAAATTTTGAATTGTCAGATTTTTATTCAGCTTATAGGGCCATAATTTTATGAAATAAAAGATAGCTGAGTGACAATAGATTGGGATGTAGATATATAGTCTTACGGTAAAAATAGTCTAGCCCAATAGAGCACTATTTGCAAATTTACACTGATGTGTATTTAAAAAGAAGGCATGTTCTAATGGATTGGATTCAATAAAATTTCAGTATTCAGTATTATGTTATAAATTTACAGATAAAATTGTCAGTTGAACAATCTGCACCAGAAGGTCAAAATCATCTAACATGATGTGGAATTAAACTTTTTCCTGTAGTCCCTGTCAAACATCACATCTCATAGGGGTGAAGTGGACAAAACTGTAAGCTCCATTTTAAAACTCAATTTGAAGTGTTCTAGTTGAACGGAGCAGCCTGGGAGCTCCAGATCAGGATCTGTCCCTGGTTTTCCGGGTATCCTCTCTTTGGAGGGCCGGAGAAAGGAAGCAATGAGGCCAGGAGTCTCCTTGACACTCTTGCTGAGGGGTCCCCAGACCGACCCGCCAGCATCTGTTGACACTTTTACCTGACCTGGGGAGGTGGAAACAGAGTGAGGTTGCCCTTCTCAGCAGGCAGCTTGCTGGCTCCCCCAGACTCTGAGCAGTGTGTGAAAATACCCCTCAACCTTGCAAGGAGAATTTGCATTTGAAGAGCTGACTAAGCAAACAACTGTCTGTTTTAGTGCAGGTGATCGTTTTTTTTAGAGAGTTGGATAAGAGTTGAAGCAATTCTTTCCAGGAAAATTCCACAAACCTTTACAAAAATTCTGTGCATTCAGGGCTTCGAGTACCATAACCCTGTGTTAGGGCCTTAGGTTTTTTCCTATTGTGCTCCTTTTCTTCCTATGAAACTACATACAGATGTGGTAAGTAGAACTGCAACATGATCCAAACTGATTTGTTGTTGCAGTAAATTACAGAACAGCTGGAATATCACAAAAGAAATAATTTCCTTTTGCACTTTGAAACCATTATGGAGTCCAACCTCTCAGACCAAGGCTTCCTACTTAGATGCTAGTGAAGAATTCACACTGTACTACAATACAGTAATACTGCAGGCATGCCAGCTGTCCATCTGCTAAACTTTCTGTGTTCTAAGTATGATGTTGAGGAGAGGCAGGGATAGTTCATACTTTCATATAACCTTGACCTCAAGTCCCTCCACAGGTAAAAGGCATATGCTTTATGAAATGTAAGACAGACTGTTTCTCTGAAGTATTTTTGTTTGTTTTTATACAAGGTCTGACTTTATTTATTTTTATTTTTTTAATAAATATTTTTTCTTTATTATTATGTGTTTTAAATTCCATACATCAGCCATGGGTTTCCCCGTCCTTCCCCCTCCCACCCCCACCCTCACCTTCCCCCCAGCCCCTCCCCTCCATTCCCATCTCCTCCAGGATCAAGGCACCCCTGGGGATTCATTTAAACCTGGTGGATTCAGTACAGGCAGGTCCTGTCCCCTCCTTCCAGGCTGAGCAAAGTGTCCCTGTGTAAGCCCAAGGTTTCAAACAGCCAGCTTGTGCACTAAGGACAGATCCTGGTCACACAGACTGGATGCCTCCCAAACAGATCAAGCTATTCAATTGTCTCACTTTCATCTCACTGGCTCTTTAATTATATCCCCAAGGATTCGCATATCTTAACCACCAGAATGGCCACTTGGATCACAGTAGCTGTATGGAGAAGAAAAGGATCAGAAATTGGTAGATTAAATGACTTGGCCTCAGTGGTTCTCAGAACTTTAACCAAGAGTGAGGAAGAATCTTGAACAGGAAAGGGAGTAAATCACAAAATGATTTGCTGTTTCAGATCCCTGATCTCTTCTCCCAACTTGTAAGGCCTCCCTACTTCCGGAACTTCGAAATTGAAAGGATTCTGGGTTGACTTTCCACTTCCCTAATGGGGAAGTCATCGCTGGATGGACTACCTATATTTGTCTATGGCACATTTATCTCCAAATAGCAATGTTTAAAGGCATAAAATTCTATTATGTCTATGTTTATAGGTATCTATAATGTTGTAGCAAGAAACAGGATTTTATTCTCTATTTAAAAGATACTGATCTAGGTATAGTGGCTCCCACCTATAATCTCAACACCTGAGGAGGCAAGGCAGGAGGAATACCGAGTTCAAGGCCAGCCTGTGTTACAGAGTGAGACTCTGTCTCATCAGTAATAACAAGAAAAACAACCTTACTCAAACCTAAAATAAAAAGATATTGGAAGAAAATGAAATAGCACAATGTTACTAGGACATAATCATAATACCATGATTTTCCAATGTACAAATATTCCTTTTTAAACATTTTCATCAGCCTATGAATATTTGTGTGGGCTAGGAGGTTGAGTTGAGGCTCAGTAACTGTTTTGGTAAAAGGCAATGAGGACTCAGCTACCTTGTTCCGTAACTCATGACAGTTCAATTCAGCAGCCATTTATGACAGTTATCTGCAAGGTTTTGCAGCAGAGCCTGCAGAGAGTACAAAGATACACTGGGTCCTGGTGGTGGTTGTGTAGTAAAGATCATACCACCAACATAAGACCAGTAGACAAACGCAGTACTCATAATAGAGGCAATCATCTCTTCACAACAGTTAGTTAAAAAGTACCCACAGGTATTGGTGAAATTATTAAGGCCACTCCACGTAGTTAAAAGGGAGGTTTATTTTGTGGGGTAACTTACAAATGAAGGGGTAGGTTGCAGGGTCTGGCAAAGGTATAGGGCAGTCCGGCGGTGTTCTCTGGAGAACTCTGCTTGGTCTACCTCCAGCGTCCAGTGTCCCGGAACCAAGAGAGCCACCTCCTCTTGCTCCTGGGTCTTCCGCTCCCTCCTCTGCCCCTCCTTGTGGGCGTGATCATTACTGAAGCCTCAATAGGGGTTGGAACTTCCAGGCCAATGCTGGGATGGCTATCTACTACACACAGGGGTCATGACCATCATGTGTGACAATTATTTCCAGGGTACAGGTTGCAGAAGTAGCCAAGGTCAGTTGTTAGTAGTGCTTCCAGTGAATATAGTAAGGGCCATATAAAGATGGGTGCATATTTGTAGCCCACAGTGAGGGCATGACTGTTACATGAACCCCCCACCCAGTCTTTGTGTGGGCTAGGAGGGGGATCATAGCTGCTTTTGCCCCAACTGACACATGTTCAGCTCCTACTTGTATCAATTGTCAGCTTTGTGAAAACTGGCAAATCCTCTTGATTTTCAATTCTCTTATCTCTGAAATAGAAATAATACTCTTATTAATATACTAATTTTCAGGAATATTGGGATTAAGAGAGATAATACATGTAATATCCTTAGTACAACATCTGGCACACAGGGGACTCCATGAAGATCTCGTTTTAAATCCACAATTTCCCCATTTCTCACAGAGTAGGTATACTCAAATCCGTCCATTTGCCTGTCACTTTAATTACTATTTTTATTATTTTATTTTAATTATTACATTTATTTTAATTGTCACTTATGTGAATGTGTGTGCATCAATGTATGTATACATGTGTGGGGGTACCTGCACAGGCTAGGAGAGGGTGTTAGATACCTTGGAGCTAGAGTTAGAGGCTTTTGTCAGCCATCTGACCCCAGTACTGGGAACTAAACTCAGGTCCTCTGGAAGAGCTCCAAGAACTTTTAATGGCTGAGCTCTCTCTCCACAATGTTTTGTTTTTTCTTCCTTCTTTCCTTTTTTTTTTTTTTTTTAGATTTTTTTTTCTTTTATTTAAAGAACATTTTAAAATTTATTTTACATACTGACTGCAGTTTCCTCTCCCTGCTCTCCTCCCACCCCACCCCCCATTTTTCATCTATCCTCCCCCCTTTCACTCTCTGTCTCCATTCAGAAAGGAGCAGGCCTGCCATGGACTTGAACAAAGCATGGCACATCAAGTTAAGGCAGGACCAGGCTCCTCCTCCTGCATCAAGGCTGGGTGAGGTAATCCAGCATGGGGAATGGGTTCCCAAAAGCCAGCTAAGCTCCAGGGACAGGTCCTCCTGATCTCACTGCTAGGAACCTTACAAACAGACCAAGGTACACAACTGTCACACACAGGCAAAGGGCCTAGGTCAGTACGTGGAGGCTCTCTAGCTGTTGGACCTGAGTCAGAGGCCTGATCCAGCTGGGGGCTCCACAGCTACAAGGTCTGACTTTCTAACCTGTCAGGTTGGAACTGACTATGTAGACCAGACTGGCCTTGAACTCATAGCAGTCACCTGCCCCTGCTTCCTGAATACTTGGATTAAAGGCATGCATTATCATGCTCAGATATGTCCTTCATTTTTACTCCAATATATTCAATATTATCAAGTGTGACTTCTGTTACACACACACACACACACACAAATTATACACACTGAATACTTTTTCCTCCTTTGGATATCCCCCCCCCCCATGTGTATATGTGTGTGATGCATACATGTGGAAGCCGGAAGTAAATGTTTCTCCATCTGTATCTGAGACAGGGCATTTTACTGGCTTGCTTGATCAGGTTAGGCTGGCTAGTCTGCAACACCACAGAGCCTCCTCTCTCAGCCTAACCCAGCTTTTTTTTTTTTTTTTTTTTTTTTTTTTAGGGTACAGAGAAAAGGGTTTATTTGGCTTACACTTACACATCATAGATAGTCCATCACTGAAGGAAGTTAAGAGTACTCTAGCAGGACTGGAACCTGGAAGCAGAGTTGATACAAAGGCCATGCAGGGGTGCTGCTTACTGGCTTGCTTCACATGGTTTGTTCTATTAAAAAGAGTTCACCTTGCTCTTTTTTTTTATTAAGAAATTTTTTCATTCATTTTACACACCAATCAAAGATCCCCCTCCTCCCTCCTCCTGCTCCCAAGTCTCCCCCTCCCAACCCACCCCCCCACTCCTCCCCACAAGAAGGCAAGGGTCTCCTATGGGGAGGCATATCCAGCAGGGGCAAGTCCAAGCCCCTCCCCCTGCCTCAAGGCTACAAGAGGTGTCCCATCATAGGTAGTGGGCTCCAAAAAGCCCCCTCATGCACCAGGGATGGATTCTGATCCTACTACCAGTTCCCCGCCCTGCCCCCAGCAGATCCAGCTACACAACTGTCTCACCATGCAGAGGGTCTAGTCCAGCTCCAGCAGGCTCCACAGCCATTGATCCAACCTTCATGAGTTCCCTCTAGTTTGGTTTGGTCATCTCTGCAGATTTCTCCATCATGATCTTGATGCACTTGCTCATAGAATCCCTCTTTGCTCTCCTCGACTGGACCTCTGGAGCTTTGCCTGGTGTTCAGCTGTTGATCTCTGCATCTGTTTCCATCAGTTACTGGAGAAAGGCTCTGCAATGACAGGGTATTCACAAGTCTGATCACTGGGGTAAGCCAGTTCAGTTAAGGAATACTCTCCACTATTTTTAGTAGTCCAAGCTGGGGTCATCCTTGGGGATGGATTCCTGGCAACTTCCCTAGCACCTAGCATCTATCCCCATGATATCTTCCTCTATCATGGTATCTCTTTTATTGCTTTGGGAAATCCCTATTCCAGCTCAACCATCCTATCCCCATGATATCTCCCTCTATCATGGTATCTCTTTTATTGCTTTGGGAAATCCCTATTCCAGCTCAACCATCCTATCCCCTTATGTTCTCAACCCCTATCCCCTATCCTCCATTGCCCACTCCTCATCCCCAGTTTACTCATGGAGATCGCATCTATTTCCCCTTTACAGGGCAATCCCTGTATCCCTCTTTGGGTCTTCCTTGTTAGCTAGCTTCTCTGTGGTTGTGGGTTGTTGTCTGGTTGTTATCTAGTATCCACTTATGAGTGGATACTTACCATGTTTGTCTTGAGGCTGGGTTTATATCATTATAAAATAGTTAATATTTTCTAGTTCCATCCATTTGCCTGCAAATTTCATGTTGTTATTGTTTTTCTCTGCTGAGTAGTACTCCATTGTGTATATGTACCACATTTTCTTTATCCATTCTTCAGTTGAGGGGCATCTAGAGTTGTTTCCAGGTTCTGGATATTATGAATAATGATGCTCTAAACATAGTTGAGCATGTGTGCCTGTGGTATGATTGAGCATTCCTTGGGTATATGCTCAAGAGTGGTATAGCTGGGTCTTGAGGAAGATTGATTCCTAATTTTCTGAGGAACTGCCATACTGATTTCCAAAGTGGTTGTACAAGTTTGCACGCACACCAATACAAGAGGAATGTTCCCCTTGCTCCACATCCTCTCCAACATAAGCTATCTTCAATGTTTTTGATCTTAGCCATTCTGACAGGTGTAAGATGGTATCTCAGAATGGTTTTGATTTGCATCTCCCTGATGACTAAAGATGCTGAGCAATTCCTTAAATGTTTTTTGGCCATTTGAAATTCTTCCTTTGAGAATTCTCTGTTTAATTCTATAGCCCATTTTTTTAATTGGATTGTTTGTTATTTTTGACATCCAGTTTCTTGAATTCTTTATATGTTTCAGAGGTCAGCCCTTTGTCAGATGTAGGGTTGGTGAAAATCTTTTCCCATTCTGTAGGCTATCGTTTTGTCTTACTTACTGTGTCCTTTACCTTATAGAAGCTTCTCAGTTTCAGGAGGTCCCATTTATTAATTGTTGCTCTCAGTGTCTGTGCTACTGGTATTATATTTAGGAAATGGTCTCCTGTACCAATACGTTCCAGACTACTTCCCACTTTTTCTTCTATCAGGTTCTGTGTAACCAGATTTATGTTGAGGTCTTTGATCTACTTGGACTTGAGTTTTGTGCACGGTGACAGATATGAATCTATTTGCAGCCTTCTATATGTTGACATTTAGTTATGCCAATACCATTTGTTGAAGATACTTTCTTTTTTCCATTGTACAGTTTTGGCTCCTTTGTCAAAAATCAGGTGTTCATAGATGTGCGTGCGGGTTAATGTCAGGGTCTTCATTTTGATTCCATTGGTCCACATATGTGTTTTTATTCCAGTACCAAGCTGTTTTTATTACTCTAGCTCTATAAAAGCACTTGATGTCAAGGATGGTGATGCCTCCAGGGTGGCTTTTTTTTTTTGTGCAGGATTCTTTCAGCTATCCTGTAACCCAGCTTTTCATGTGGGTGCAGGGGATTTGAACTCAGGTCCTTGTGCTTGTGCCCCAAGCACTTCACCAGCTGAACACCTCCTTAGCTTCTCTGTGAACATCTCTACTGTAAGCATATAAAAGGTGTAGTGTGGTATTTTCTCACGGTTCCTTCAGTGCTCTCATATGAGACGCTGTCAATTTGGAATCTCTTGAAAACATCTAGATGCTAATGACAGTCCCTCTGCTAACTAACCAGTGTGTTTTTGGATTGGTTTTCTAATTATCCTGCTGCCTTCCCTCTTCCTGTCTTTCAAGCCGTCTTCCATCTCCTGAGCTTCCAGGGCAGATGACTGGTTTTCTCCAGCCCCCTCTCTGGATCCAGAATGCGTATAGTGATTACCTTTCTCATAAAGATAGGTTGAAATCTGTTTTGGCTTTGATGAACATCCCTAGGCAATATAGACATAGGAGATTTGCTCCCAGGCCAGACTCTTAATAGAACTCCACTTCATCAGGCATCCTTGAAGAACTGATGAGACAGACTTGGGTTTCCTGATGTGGTAACACCCTTGCCTGTATCTCAATCAGTGATACTGTTTAGACCTAGTGTTAGCTTGCTGCAAGCACCAGTGCTTGAAGAACTCCAAGGAGCAGAAATTCAAACTGCCTGCTCAGTCCTTAAGAAAATGGAGGCTGGAATTGTTGTGTACTCTGGAGGCTGGGGCCCCAGTGCTTCTTTAATGGCATGTCCTCAATGGTTTGACTTCTGTCACACCTGCCTCTTTAAATCTCTGTCAATCTCCAACAGCTCCATCAGTTAGGAACTAAGTCGCTAAGGTGTGGGCCTTTGGGGGATCCTCTGTGGGTTCCCTCATCATGACCCCCCCCCCCCTCCGCCCATCTCATGTAACCCCCTCCTCCCTTTCTTCAGCAAAACTCCCAGATCTCAGCCCAGTGCTTAGTTGTGGATGTCTGCATCTGCTTCCATCAGTTACTGGACAGAGTATCTCTAATGACAATTGGGGTAGTCACCAATCCCAATCTGATTACAGCAGATGGCCAGTTTAGGCACCCTTTCCACTATTGCTAGGAGTCTTAGCTAGGATTATCACTGTGGATTCCTGGGGGTTTCCCTGGCATCAGGTTTCTCCCTAACCCCTGTGCCCCCCCATCAAGATGTCTCTTTCATTACTCTCCCACTTTGTCCTGCCTCTAACACACCTCCCACACCACTCCTACCCAACAAGCTCCCTCAAGTCCATCCTTTCATGCCCTGCTTCTCCCACCCACAGTTCACCCAGGAGACCTCTTCTATTTCCCCTTCCCAGGGAAATCCATACATCCTTCTTTGGGCCCTCCCTGTTATCTAGCCTGTCTGGGGCTGTAAATTGTAGGTTGGTTATCCTATACTTTACTCCTAATATCCACTTATAAGTGAGCACATAATACATTTGTTTTTATGGATCTGGGTTATCTCACTTAGAATGATTTTTTCCTAGTTCCATCCATTTGCCTGCAAATTACACAAGGTCACTGTATTTTTATAGCTCAGTAATACTCCACTTTGTAAATGTACCACATTTCTCTTATCCATTCTTTGGTTGAGGGGCATCTAGAGTTGTTTCTAAGATCTGGCTATTATGAATAATTCTGCTATGAACATAGTTGAACAAGTGTCCATGTGGGATGATTGAGCATCCTTGGTTATATGCCCAAGATTGGTATAGCTGGGTCATGAAGTAGATTGATTCCCAATTTTCTCAGAAACCACCATACTGATTTCCAAAGCGGATGTACAAGTTTGCACTCCCACCAGCAGTGGAGGAGTGTTCCCCTTACTCCACATCCTCTCCAACAATAAGATGTCTTCAGTGTGTTTGATCTTCACCATTTTGACAGGTGTAAGATGGTATCTCAGAGTCATTTTGATTTGCATTTCCTTGATGACTAAGGATGCTGAGAAATTCCTTAAATGTCTTTTGGCCATTTGAGATTTGTCTGTTGAGAATTCTCTGTTTAGATCTGTACCCCATTTTTTTAAATTGAATTATTTGGTATTTTGAGTTCTTTGTATATTTTGGAGATCAGCCCTCTGTCAGATGTGGGGTTGGTGAAAATCTTTTTCAATTCTGTAGGCTGCTGTTTTGTCTTGTTGATGATGTCTTTTGCCTTACAGAAGCTTTTTAGTTTCAGGAGGTCCCATTTATTGTCTGTGCAACTAGAGTTATATTCAGGAAGTAGTCTCCTGTGCCAATTGCATTCAAGGTTACTTCCTACTTTCTCTTCTATCAGGTTAAGTATAACTGGATTTATGTTGAGGTCTTTCATTCACTTGGACTTGGCTTTTGTGCAGGATGATAGATGTGGATCTATTTGCAGTCTTCTACATGTTGACATCCATTTCTGCTAGCACCATTTGTTGAATATATTTTCTTTTTTCCATTGTATAGTTTTGGCTTCTTTGTCAAAAATCAGGTGTTCATAGGTGTGTGGATTAATTTCAGGGTCTTCATTCAATTCTATTGATCCATACATCTATTTTTATGCCAATACTGATTTTTTACTACCATAACTCTGCAGTAGAGCTTGAAGTTAGGGATGGCGATGCCTCCAGAAGTTCCTTTATTGTATAGGATTGTTTTAGCTATCCTGGGTTTTTTTGTTTTTCCATATGAAGTTGAGTATTGCTCTTTCAAGGTCTGTGAAGAATTGTGTTGGGATTTTGGTGGGGATTGCATTGAATGTGGAGGTTACTTTTGGTAAGATAGTCATTATTACTATGTTAACCCTAACCTATCCATGAGCATGGGAGATCTTTCCATTTTCTGATCTCTTCTTCAATTTCTTTCTTTAAAGATAAAGTTCTTATCACACAGGCCTTTCACTTGCTCAGTTGGAGCCACCCCAAGATATTTTATATTATTTGTGGTTATTGTAAAGAATGTTTCTCTGATTTCTTTCTCAGCCCATTTATTCCTTGTATAGAGGGCAATTGATTTTTTTGAGTTACTCTTGTATCTCACCACATAACTGAAGGTATTTACCAGCTATAGGAGTTCCCTGGTAGAATTTTTTGGGTCACTTATGTATACTATCCTATCATCTGCAAATAGGGAAAGTTTGATGTTTCCCTTTCCAATTTGTATCCCCCTTGATCTCCTTTTGTTGTCTTGTTGCTCTAGAACTTCAAGTACTGTATTGAACAGATAAAGGGACAGTGGGCAGCTTTGTATTGTTCCTGATTTTGGTGGAATCAATTTGAGTTTCTTTCCATTTAATTTGGTGTTGGCTGTTGGCTTGCTGTATATTGCTTTTATTATGTTTAGGTATGTTCCTTGTATACCTGATCTTCCCAAGATTTTTATCATGAAGGGGTGTTGGGTTTTGCCAAAGGCTTTTCCAGCATCTAATGAGATGATCATGTGTTCTTTTTCTTTCAGTTTATTTATATGGTGTATTACATCGACAGATTTTCATATGTTGAACCATCCTTGTATCTCTGGGATGGAGCCTACTTGGTCATGGTGGATAATTTTTTTATGTGTTCTTGGATGTTGCATCTTTGTGTGGTTTGGGTATCAGGGTGACTGTAGCCTCATAAAAAGAGTTTGGCAATGTTCCTTCTGTTTGTGTTGTGCGGAATAATGTGAGGAGTATTGGTATTAGTTCTTATTTGAAATTCTGATAGAATCTGTGCTGAAACCATCCGGCCCCCGGGGGCTTTTTGGTTGGGAGACTTAATGACTGCTTCTATTTCGTTAGAGGTTATAGGTCTATTTAAATTGTTTATCTAGTCTTGATTTAATTTTGGTATGTGGTACCTAGCCAGAAAATTGTCTATTTCTTTTAGATTTTCTAGTTTTGTGGAGTACAGGTTTTTGAAGTATAACTTGATGATTCTCTGGATTCCCTCAGTGTCTGTTATTACATTCCCATTTTCATTTCTGATTTTGTTAATTTGGATGTTCTCTCTCTGCCTTTTGGTTAGTTTGGTTAAGGGCTTGTCTATCTTTTTGATTTTCTCAAAGAACCAACTCTTCGTTTCATTGATTCTTTGTATTATTCTCTTTGTTTCTATTTTATTGATTTCAGTTCTCAATTTGATTATTTCCTGCCATCTACTCCTCCTGGGTGACTTTGCTTCTTTTTGATCTAGAGCTTTCAGGTGTGCTGTTAAGTTGCTAGTGTGAGATTTCTTCAACTTCTTTATGTGGGCATTTAGTGCTATCAACTTTCCTCTTAGCACTCTTTCATAGTGTCCCATAAGTTTGGGTATGTTGTACACTCATTTTCAATGAATTCTAGGAAGTCTTTAATTTATTTCTTTATCTCTTCCTTATCCCAATGGTAATTCAATTGAGAGTTTTTCAGTTTCCATGAGTTTGTAGGCTTTCTGTGGTTTGTGTTTTTGTTGAATTTTAACTTTTTAATCCCATAGTGATCTGATAAGATACACAGGGTCATTCTGATTTTTTTTTTTTTTTTCGTATCTGTTGAGATTTGCTTTGGGACTGAGTATGTGGTTAGTTTTAGAAAAGGTTCCATGAAGTGCTGAGAAGAAGATATGTTCTTTTGTATTTGGGTAAAATGTTCTGTAGATGTCTGTTTTTGTTAAGTCTATTTGAGTCGTATCAACTGTTAGTTCCCTTATTTCTCTGTTAAATTTCTGTCTGGACCTGTCCAGTGGTGAGAGTCAGGTGTTGAAGTTTCCCCCTACTAGTGTGTAGGGTTTGATGTGTGATTTAAGCTTTAGTAATGCTTCTTTTACAAATATGGGTGGTCTTATATTTGAGGCATATGTGCTCAGAATTGAGATTTCATCTTGATGGACTTTTTCTTTGATGAATATGAAATGTCCTTCTTCATCTCTTTTGATTAATTTTAGTTTGAAGTCTATTTTGTTAGATATTAGAATAGCTATACCAGCTTGCTTCTTAGTCCATTTGAGTGAAATATCTTCCCAACTTTTTACTCTGAGGTAATGTTTGTCTTTGAAGTTGAGGTGTGTTTCTTATATGCAGCACAAAGATTGATCCTGTCTGCATATCCATTCTGTTAACCTGTATCTTTTTATAGGCAAACTGAATCCATTGATATTAAGTGCTATTAATAACCAATAATTGTTAATTCCTATTATTATTATTATTATTATTATTATTATTATTATTATTATTTTATTTGGTTTTGGTGGTGGTGGTAATAGCATATGTGTTTCCTTCTTTGGGTTTTGCTGGTGTGAGATTATCTATTGCTTGTGTTTTTGTGAGTGCATCTGACTTTCTTGTGTTGGAGTTTCCTTCTAGTTCTTTCTATAGGGCTGGATTTGTAGATAGGTATTGTTTAAATCTAGTTTTATCATGGAATTTCTTGTTTTCTCCTTCTATGGTGATTGAAAATTCTGCTAGGTATAGTAGTCTGGGTTGGCATCCATGGTCTCTTAGTGTCTGTAAAACATCTGTCTAAGACCTTCTCACTTTCAGAGTTTCCATTGAGAAGTCAGGTGTAATTCTGATAGATCTGCCTTTATATGTTACTTGGCCTTTTTCCTTTGCAGTTCTTAATATACTTTCTTTATTCTATATGTTTAGTGTTTTGATTATTATGTGGTGAGGGGAAGTGGTGTCTTTTTTTTTCCAGTCTAGTTGGTGTTCTGTAAGCTTCTTGTACCCTCATAGGCATGTCTTTCTTTAGGTTGGGTAAGTTTTCTTCTATGATTTTGTTGAATATATTTTCTGTGCCTTTGAGCTGGAGTTTTTCTTCTTATTCTTTCCATATTATTTTTAAGTTTGGTATTTTCAAGGTGTCCCAGATTTTTTGGATGTTTCATGTTAAGAATGTTTTGAATTTAACATTTTCTTTGACCAATGAATCTATTTCCTCTATTGTATCTTCAGTGCCTGAGATTCTCTCTTCTATCTCTTATATTCTGTTGGTGATGCTTGCATCTGTACTTCCTATTTACTTACCCAGATTTTCAGTTTCTAGAATTTCCTCAGTTTGAATTTTCTTTATTGCCTCTATTTCAATTTTCAAGTCTTGAGCTGTTCCCGTCACCTGTTTGATTGCTTTTTCTTGGCTTCCTTGAAGAGATTTATTGATTTCTTCCAATTTGTTGTTTGTCTTTTTCTCGATTTAAGGAATTTTTTCATTTTCTCTTTAAGGGCCTCTCTCATCTTCTTTATTATTTTCAGAAGTCAATTCTCTTCCTTCATGGGCTCTCGGGGATTGAACTTAGGGCATCAGGCTTTCAAGGCAAGTGCCTTTAGCTGCTGAGCCCTGTCACTGTTTGCTCTGTCAACTTCATAAAGTTATTTTTAAGGTCATTCTTCTGTTTCATCTGAATTGGGATGTCAAGGTCTTGCTGTTGTAGGAACACTGGGTTCTGGCGGTGCCATATTGCCCTTTATGTTGTTACATGTATTCTTACACTGCCATTTACCCATCTGGGTTTGAGATAGTTATAGGTACAGATGTTGATGCTTGTGATGTCTTTGTTGGATGGGCCTTTTGTTCCTTTATTGTCTGTTTCCTTTATTGTCTTTTGGCCTGAAGGGCCAAAGGTTCTGGTGGCTGGCTGGTCCTCAGGTCTAGTATGGTTGTCTCTGTAGTGGTACCTGTTCCACCCTTGACCTTGAGTCCTTAGGGCATGGTCTCTGGGCTAGCTTAAGACCTGAGTGGCATGTGTACCTTGCTCTCTTTGCTCCCTCTCAGAGTCCTGGAAAGGTGATGTCCTATCACATGCTGCTCCTGCCCTGTTCCACCTATGACCTTGAGGTACCAGCCCCTAGAGTTTGTGGAACATGTACCCACTACATGTCTCAGTTGAGGTTTGTGGGCATTGGGGCTGCCTAAATGCAGCATATCCTCCAGTTCTTCTGGCTTATATGGGCTTTACGAGTGCTTATAGAGTCTGCTCTTCCTACTGGTGTGGGTTGTGACTGTGCCAATGGAGACTGTTCTTCTAAGTGGTGTAGGTGGTGCTGGTACCTAGAGGGGCTGCTGCTCTTCCAACTGGAGTAGGTGATGCTTGGATAGGGGCTGTTGATGTTGTGGTAGATGGCTGGCAAAAGAGAAGATGATGGGGTCCATGGGTGGCAGAGTGGGTCATAGAGGTTACAGAGTCCAGTAGCTGTCAGGGGTGTTGGTGAAGGCTGCCTGCAGGTCTCTCACCTGTTGGCTGGCTACTGGGGACTGTTGCTTTTCTTTTCTTACAAAGTACTTTATTTTTATCATGTGCGTGTTGTACGTGTAAGTGTGTTTCACTGTGCATGCATGTGTGGGGCCAGAGCTGTCTTCTATTATTTTCACCTTGCTGTTTTGAGGCAGAGTTTCTTACTGAACCTGGAGCTCACTGATTGGCTAGATCGGCTGGACAGTGAGCTCCTCTTCTCTCTGCCTGCCCCAGTTAACCTTCCCTACCACATCTGGCTTTTTACGTGGGTCCTGGGGATCCAACCCCAGGTCTTCACACTCACACAGCAATAACTTTATTGACTGAGTTGTCACCTTAGTCCTGACTGATGTTTCTCCCTTAACCCACCAGGGGAAAGGGTGGTAAACGTTACTTGCGCTGTTTGCTTTTTAGTAGCACCAAAGAAAGGAGAGAGGGAATGAAGAATCTGCAACCCATCAAAGCAATGTGTATTCTCTAAAAGGATGGGAACGGAATGTTCTAGGGAGGATAAGAAAACTAGCATTGATGTTCAGAGGAGAATTTCAATCCTGTATAACTTGTCCTAAAACTGACCTTCTTCACTGGTGAGTTACATTTGAAAAGTTATCATCCTCTGTTTGTAAGTGTTTGGCTAACAGATATTTTTATAAATGGTATATCTGAGATCTACTCTGATTTCTTTCAAGATTTGGGTTTTTATTTTTTGCCCCAAATTGACTGAAGATGATAGGGGCTTTCTAATTACCCCCTCCCCAGAGTTAGAAGTTCATTCATCACATGTAGTTTCTCATCTTGTCCTAAAAGTTTCTAGTTCCTTCCTTCCTTCCTTCCTTCCTTCCTTCCTTCCTTCCTTCCTTCCTTCCTTCCTTCCTTCTTTCCCTCCCTCTTTCTTTCTTTCTTTCTTTCTTTCTTTCTTTCTTTCTTTCTTTCTTTCTTTCCTTTTCTCAGTTTTTTGAGACATGGTTTCTCTGTGTAGGCCTGTTTGTCCAGAAACTGAGCCTTGGACTCAGAGATCTCTGTCCCTGCTTCCTGAGTGCTGGGATTAAAGGCATATGCCAGCATGCCCAGCTTCTCTTTCTTGAGGGTTTCCCAGACACATGAATATTCAACTCCCTATTTTTCTTTACCTTGAGTTTCTTTGCTCCATAAATACTCACTTCTATGCCAAGAAAACATTCAAAAGAGCTTTCTTAAATAAAAGTCTCAATTTTTAGCATTTAAATCTTTATTCTAATGACTAAACCATTAGTCATCATGAAATGATTTTTTCTAACTCCTCTGATATGTCAGAAAAACACAAAACACTATGTTTGGCAAAGTCACACTAAATGAGTATTTTTATTCACTTCATACAATGATGATCTTAAACATCTGACGGAGGACTCAGTGGTGAGGTTTTGGTCTAATATTTTCTTACGTTAACTATGGATACATTTCTTCTGTTCTCTTACTTCTTTAACCTTTGCTTCTTTTCTCTGTTTCATTTACCCAGACCACCTCACAAGTGAGAAAAATACGATTTCCTAAGGGTTTTTGCATTGCTTTCTCCCAATATTTCCCCTTCATATTATTTATTTTTGATAACATAACTACATCTCATAATTAATTAGAATTGCAAACAAGGAGGAGCATCCAGCCATCTCTCTTATTTAGTTTTTCAAGATTTAATTTTATTTATGTGTATGTATCTGTGCGAATGTAACCCATGTATGGGCAGGTGCCACAGAGGCCAGAAGAGGTGTCAGACTCCCTAGAATTGTAGTTATAGGTGATTGTAAGCAGCCCAGCATGAGTGTCTGGAACTGAACTCAGGTCCTCTGCAAGAGCACCAAGCTCTCCCATCAGAGAAGCCCCTCTCCAGCTCAGTCTCCCTTATTTTATGCCAGCCCTCTCTTCAGTCATGTAGAACGAATGAGTGTCCATCACTTCCTTCTTCAAGCATGTTTGACAAGTCTTTACACTTTGCTGGGCACTGGGCCACTTGCTGGAAAGTCAGGTGTGAACACAAGAGTCTATGAATGGAAGTTCTGAGTTACACAAGCAGGGATTTTCTACATTGGCAACAGTTCATATTCAGCCATGTACTGACAAAGTCCCTTTCCTCTCACAGAGGAACCCAGTTAAATCTTCTGGTTAAATAGATCTTTGTTTATAGTTCTGTAAAATATTGATAACCAGAAGGAAAAATCTAATTTCTTGATAGTTTAGCTTGGATTAGAAGAGGATTATTTTATTCATTTAAACTAAAAAAAAAAACAAAAAAAGAAAAAAGAAAAAACCCTCAAATCATTAAACTGCTCTCATTGTGAGAAGCTCTCCCCATTCTTTGGAAGAACTGACCATGTTGACTGACAGTTACTCAATAGAACCTGGAGGGTGTGTTAAAAACCACACTGGCCTCCGAGCAGAGGAGGGGGAGTTGATGGGAATAGTTGCCTAACAGGCATTTTTAATACATGATAAAAATAACCTTTTTGATATTTAAATCATTTTGTTGCCAAGGGCATTTAATCAGGCCCATTGCCAAATGCTAATTAGTGATACAAGTGGAGAATTTTATTTAAATTTGTTATACTAATATGTTGAAATATAAATAGAAACTGCCAGTTGAGAGGAGCTTGTCTAAGGGTGGCATGTGGAAGGTGAAGGGTCCAATATCAAACTTTAAAACAATAGACCCACAGTGTTTCAGAAGCTAATTGAAGCAGAAACCTTGGAAGAAAAGTAATTTATTTATGAAAAAAATCCTTTAAAACAAGGTTTTAAAGTACTCTAACCCCTGGACATGGTATGAAATAATGATTTAGGCTAACTGTGTTGTGTTCGAGGTCACTGCTGAGTGTGTTAGAAAACATTCTCTCTTTTGTTCTGTGCACAGCTTAACGGCAGAGATATTGTGGGCTAACATACCATTCCATGAGTTTGATGTTACTTGAACATCACAGAGCATCAGCACACAAGCCTAGATGGTCAAGGCCAATTATTCAACATGGCCTCTTGATCTAATGAAGACACAAGAGAGTTACCTCAGCTTAGAGTTTCATAGCAAACTTTAAAGATAAACAGAGTTATTGATTACCCTCTACAACAATCATAAAAGCTTAGCATGCTAAATGCACAAGCCAGTAACATAGTTATTGTCACCATCAAGTGTATTGTATTGTGCATATTTACACGTTGTCCTTCTATGTGACCACAGTGCTGCCAGCGTCACTGCGAATGTGAGCTGTGTGTGGTGATATTGTGTTCCCCAAAATATTGTGCACCCTAATAAACTTATCTGGGGTCAGAGAACAGAACAGCCACTAGATAGAGATAGAGGCCAGAAAATGGTGGCATATACACCTTTAATCCTAGCATTCCAGAGGCAGAGACCCATCTGGATCTCTGTGAGTTCAAGGCCACACTGGAAACAGCCAGGTGTGGTAACAAGAGCTTTTAACCTCAGGAAGTGATGGCAGAAAGGTATTTAAGGCATGAGGACAAGGAACTAGAGCTGGTTAAGCTTTTAGTCTTTTGAGCAGCAGTTCAGCTGAGATTCATTCTAGATGAGGACTGAGAGGCTTCCAGTCTGAGGAATCAGGATCAGCTGAAGAATTGGCAAGGTGAAGTGGCTGTGGCATGTTCTGCTTCTCTGATCTTCCAGTATTCATGCCAATAACTGGCACTGGGTTTGTTTTTATTAATAAGAACGTTTAAGATTCATGCTACATCTGGTGCCTAACGTTCGTGGTACAAATTCATAAAAAGCTACTTGCCTGTGGTGATGTGGGCCCCAGCTCAAGCATGAGCTACACAATGCTGGTTGTGGTGGCACATGCTGGTTGGATTTACTGAAGGAGGCAGAGGCAGGAGGATCCCAAGTTTGAGGCCAGTCAAGGAGGCTTGCTAAGGAGAAGCTGTGGCCAGAGAAGCCACAAACGGTGGTGGTGGGACCGTGGAGGCAGTGGCTGCTGCTCCAAGTTGTTGGCTGCTTCTCATCTTATTGGTGACTGTGGTGATGCTGCTACCTGGGACAAAGGGTTTACTGCTGCTTGTTCAGAGAACAGTTGCCAGGACCATCGTGTTACAAGAAAGCATCGGCAAATGTCAGTTTGGAAAAGTTTGGCAAGACAAATGGTGGGGAGAAATTGCTGTGAAGATTTTCTCTTCTTGGGAAGAGCGTTCATGGTTCTAAGAGACAGCCATTTATCATACTGTGGATCAGGCTCCAAACCACAGAAGAGGCACAAAAAAAAAAAAAAAAAAAAAAAAAAAATCTTCAGGGAACCATGACCACACCTAACAGCAACTTTGAAATCTCCAAAAAAGTGACAGGATCCTACAATGATGATTCCACATGGACGGTGGTAAAGCTGTTAAGCTGATATATCAACTTTGGACTACAAACTGCTCAGGACAATTTCGAGATGGCTAGCTGAGATGGTCCAAATTCATGACTACTGGAGCAAGGGCTTGAGACAGCCCTGCACTTTCCCATTGTGCAGAGACTGGACAAATGATACAGCTAACTCTCTCAGGACTTGACAATTAACCCAAAACATTTTCTTTCCAGGATTCCCTAGAGATGTCTTCACCCCCAGAAAGCAGGAAGTAATTTTAAGAAAATGATGCCCACATTCCCAAGATGTGGGATGGGAGGTTTTGGTTGTTTAATAAGTTATGGATATTGTCATTGTTTATGATGGTTGGTTACAAAGTGTTAATTGTTAATGGTCAGGAAAAAAGCTGAACAAGGAGATTAGATTCAGAGGTTTGTTGTTTTTTTTTTTTTTTAAAGAAAAAAGAGAATATAGATATGAGGTAGATCATTGAATCTACTCTAAAAAGAAAAAGGAGAAGATATAAAAATGACAAAAGATAGATTATTGAATCTATGATGAAAAGAAAAAAGAGAATATGGATATGATAAGATAAAAAGGTCAATCATTGAATCTACTTTTAAAAAGGAACTACTTGCTTTAAATAGGATAAGTTAAGAAAATTTTTTGTATGAGTTTGTCAAATGTTACTGGACTGGACATTGTTAATATATACAATGGAGTTTTTTGTCTGAATCTGTCAAATGTTAATAGACTAGACATTGTTAATGTTATTCTTGATTGTATATATTGTATATACTTATTATAGTTCTTCTTGTATTAGTTATAAGCTTTTTAAAATTTTACACAAAAAGGGGAAATGTAGTGATATTGTGTTCCCCAAAATATTGTGCACCCTAATAAACTTATCTGGGGTCAGAGAACAGAACAGCCACTAGATAGACATAGAGGCCAGAAAATGGTGGCTCACTTTTAATCCTAGCATTCCAGAGGCAGAGATCCATTCGGATCTCTGTGAGTTCAAGGCCACACTGGAAACAGCCAGGCATGGTAACAAGAGCTTTTAACCTCAGGAAGTGATGGCAGAAAGGTATTTAAGGCATGAGGACAAGGAACTAGAGCTGGTTAAGCTTTTAGTCTTTTGAGCAGCAGTTCAGCTGAGATTCATTCTAGATGAGGACTGAGAGGCTTCCAGTCTGAGGAAACAGAATCAGCTGAAAAACTGGTGAGATGAGGTGGCTGTGGCATGTTCTGCTTCTCTGATCTTCCAGCATTCACCCCAATAACTGGCACTGGGTTTGTTTTTATTAATAAGTTCCTTTAAGATTTGTGCTACAGCTGTGAGCTAATCTACAGTACCATAGCATCACTGTGCAACAGGACTTTAAAATCTATAGTCTTTGGGGCCTGTTGAGCATCTCTGATTAAACTGTCTTTATACAACACATGACTTCACTTGCTTTTCACATTTGTCTCTGGTTAATCTTAGTCCTGAGTTTATTTTTCAACACAACCTGAGATCAATGCTATCTGTGTTTTAGGTCCTACTGATTTTCAAAGAAAGTTCACTATGAGGACATGGTGGCATGTATGGCTATGGCTAACAATATTAGTAATAAGCCGAGCAGTGATACACTGCTACAAACAAATGTGTCTGTATTTCTGCACACTGTCTCCCACCGAGATTCCCAATGCTTTGGCTTTTTGCTTCTTATGCTCCCGACGTGTTTCCTTGCTTTCTTGTGGATGGAAATGAATAGATTAGTCAAAGACAGAGAACTCTTCTCAAGGTAAGGGGACAGAGACCCTCTATTCTTTTTGCATGTGAACAGAAAGGGGAAGGTCATTTCACTCCTCATGTTAGTGAGCAGGCTGGCCCTTTAGACCTCTAAACTGATGTCTAGCAGCTAGCCACTTCACTTCACGAAATGAGTGATTCCGGGGAAAGAAACAAACACTTCGTGTCGAGGAGGTGTTTATAGTGGTTGGTGTGCTGGGATTAGATTAATCTCGGGGAGGTAGAGACACAGTGATTAGGGACATGTAGGTGGTTGACCCTACAAGATTGTAAGATTCAGCTGCTTTTCTCCTGGTTGCTCTGAGGTTTCTCACCTCAGTGCCTTTGTTTGTGTAAATTTCCCTCCCTGGTGTGAGCATCCTCCAGATCAGGCTTCCATTCTGTTCATCCATCATGCTCTCCTTCCACCGGAGAAGCCTCAGGGCACTAATCATGTAGAATTGATGTTCACTTTGCTGAAGGAAGGTAATGAATACATTTCAATCTCCTGGATAAGTGCCACTTACTGCCTTGAACTGTGTGACACTGTGGAAAGTCACTTTGGAATTGCTTGAGTACTTGTGTTTTTCCAAGTAGATTCCTCATTTGTAGTGAGCAGTGTGTGTGTGTGTGTGTGTGTGTGTGTGTGTGTGTGTGTGTGTTACCTTTGTGTTTTCTCCTTCCTTCTCTGCAGCCTGACGTAGGAAAGTTATACAGCCAATATTTGTGATGAAAACATGTGCACTCACGGTGTGTTAAACTTGACGACAAGTGTCCTCAGTTAGATGCTAGCCACAGTCTCTCTCTCTGTGGAGCTACCCTGTTGGCTGTTCTTAACCGTGGCTCCAGCACCAGAAGGGGTCCTTCTTGCATCTCCTTAAGTCAAATATTAATTTTTAACCACACATCCAAGTGGAACAGGCATCTGCGTGTGCTTAAGATAGATGTACTCAAATCCGCATTGCCAAATGACGACGAAACGCCTGACAAGGCTTTTCAGTGCTTCGTTTGTGCTCACAGAAGGTCCCAGTCAACATTTGGATTCTTGTAAGTGCGGGTGATGTAACTCCCTCGGCATCTTGAAGGGAATATATTTTTAGTAGATCTTCTGGAGACTGGCTACCTTCTACCTGGAACCTTAGGGGTTCAACAGACCCCATGGGCCTTTTCCCTTTACAGACCAGGAGAGTGAGGCTCAGAGAGTTTAGAGGACCTGCTCAAGGTCACTGAGCTTGTTCTTGGCAGAGCCGCTCAGGTTTCTGTACTCTTGCTACCACCCATCAGAATGTGATATAATTCACAGCTGGCTGTGTTATTTGACCATCAATTATAGACTAAACTCTAAATTTCTCAACTTTTTTTGTATGCTCTCCATACATCACCTACGCTTTTTCGATCTTCACATATCAAGTCTCAAGAGCCCCTGTCAACTAGGCTCTTTCACAGGTGAGGAGACTGTTCGGGATATATGTTAAAGTAGTTTGCTTGAGGTTAGTGGCAACTGAGCCCACACAGAAAGGATCGTTGCTACCATTTGGACTTACGTTTTGACATTTAGCTCTGGAAAAGCACTTACTGTTCTCTGCTCTTGCTTGGCTGGTTTCCCTCTGGGATCAATAATAAGCATTTATAATGAAAGTCATTCCTGTGAATATTCTCCCATCTGTGGATGCACACAGAGGTATGTTGATTTTTAACCTCATAGCTCCTGGCCCTTACTGCTCCAGCAGGGACTTGAACTTCCCCTGCATAGATTTTCCAGGTGTGAGTGTGCATATATCTTATGGCAAGTGAATTTTATCTCTGGAAATCAAGCTTTATTAGACTGCATAGACCTTTACTCTATATAGCAACATCTTAACTCTTAGACCTCAGATCCATTGAGTTCTTTCCACTGACATTTATGATGGTGGTTCTTAATCAAGATCCTTCCCAAGTATTTCATCTTTAGGTCCCCAAGTAACCACAGAGAAATGGAGAATTCCCTCTCTCTCTCTCTCTCTCTCTCTCTCTCTCTCTCTCTGTCCTTTACTTTGTTTTTTGAGCCTTAAAACATCACCAATTGTGCATGAGTTTTTAAATAACTCCCTTTGACATACGGAATCTTCCTCCTCTGGCCCTAACTGTTCCCTTTCTTGGATACAGTGGGACAACAGTGGTGGGAAGGGATGAATACTATTACACCTTGGTGAGGGCTTCCATGACAGTGTATCATAGACTGGGTGGCTTAAACAATTAACATTTATTTCTCATGGTTCTGGAAGGTAGAAGTTCAGTGTTAGGATCTGGTGGGGGCTTTCTCTAGAATGCAGATAGCTGACTTTTTGTATTCTCACATTTGGCAGAGAGTCCACACTTTCACTGGTCTCTGATTCTCAGGACACTAACCCCATTCACAAGGGCCCCATCCTCATAAAATAGTTTTCCCCAGTGGCTCCACTTCCTGACACCATCACATTATGGGTTAGAGTGTCAGTGCGGGATTTTAGGGAGACACAAGATTAAGTTTGTAGTGTTTGTTATTCATGTCACCCTTCTCTTTCTTAAGCCCTTTACATATTTTTCCTTTATTTCATGTGTGTGTGTATGTATGTGTGCTTGCTTATGTGCATGCAGGTGCCTGTGTGTGTGCACTTGTATGAATGCATGTGTGTGTACATGCCTGTGGAAACCAGAGAATGATCTAAATTGTCATTCTTCAGGAACACTGTCCACTTTTGTAAGATGGGGCCGGGGTTCTTCTCATGGGCCTGAAACTCTCCAAGTTGGCTAGGCTGTCTAGGGAGCCCTAGGGTTCTTCCTGCTTCTGCCTTCCCAGGGCTGGGATTGCAAATGTCCTATGCTTAGGTTTTAGTGTGAGTTTGGGGATCTGAACCTCATGTCCTCATGGCAGCAAGGTAAGCATTTTACTGACCAACCCATCTGCCTAGCCTCATTCTTATAAGATAAAAAAAATTAATGCCCCTCATGTTCCTCCAATGAAATGCAAAGTAGTCTTCTGTATTTATTCATGTGAAAGATTCACAGACCCCTTCCTCTTTAGTTAAATGGACCATACACCTATGGTTCAGTTTTTATGTCTTACTTTGGGCCATTTGTTTTGAGCATATTATACTTGATTGTGGACATTTTGAAAAGTGATATTATTGCTTCAAATTAAGAAATGTGCCCGGGTTAAGAAACTTTTCAAGCCAGGTATTTCTCAGTAGAAAACCCTGGATTCCAGTCAGATCTGGCTCTACTCGGCTGAGGTTCTCCTTGGACACACCTGCCCTGGTGCTGTGTAGCAGCCCATCCAGTTGTATTAGCTGCACACTTGTCAGGTGTGTTGGCTCAACAGAAGGTGGGAATACAATTCTATGAGAAATGTCCAACCAGAGTTATGGCACTAACACTTTGGTCTCCTGGGTTAGTGGGTGCATGTGACTTATACAACATGCTCTATAGGAAAGCAAGTGGGAATGCATTAGGCATTTTGAATCTGTAGGTAAGTGTCTCTCACTGATGCTTAAATGTCCCAATAACTATCTCATCAAATATTATTTCCATCCACATCTTTTTTCTCTCTTTGTTGTAATTCTCATAAAACGTTTTAGAGGCCTTTGACCTCTTATTCCTTCCTTCTGGGGTGATGAGGATTAGTATATTCACCTTCAGTCTAAATCATTGGGACATTCACCTTCAGTCTAAATCATTGACTCAAGTCTATCTTTGAGATCTCTTCTAAAGTATATTATAATCTCTATTAAAAACTCATGTTAGGGGGATGGAGGGAGAACTCTGTAATTAAGAGGACTGGCTGCTCTTCCAGAGGTCCTGAGTTCAATTCCCAGCAACAATCATCTATAATGGGATCTGATGCCCTCTTCTAGTCTGCAGGCATACACGCAGACCGAGCACTCACACCTAAAATAATATATAAGTAAATAAAAATTTGTCATGCAGTAGTGATACACACCTTTAATCCCAGCACTTGAGAGGCAGGGGCTTCGAGGCCAGCCTGGTCTACAGAGTGAGTTCCAGAACAGCCAGGGCTACACAGAGAAACTCTGCCTTGAAAAACCAAAACAATAAAACCCTCACATTAATATGTTTAAATTTAAGTTGTTACCTTTTCCCACATGTTTTCCCTTATTTTATTTCTAATCTGCATCCTCTGTTTCTATTAAATTTTTAAAATAAAATATCATTAGATCACTTCCCCTTCCCTTTCTTCCTTTCAACCCCTTGTTCCCCCGCATGCCTCTCAAATCGATGGTGTCTATTTCTTTGATTATCGCTGATACCTATGTATGTAAAGGTACATGTATATACATACAATCTGCTGAGTCCATCTAGTATGGCTTATATATGTGTATGATTTCAGGACTGACCCAGTGGTATCAGACAACCAGTTAGAGTGCTCAGCCCTGGAGAAGTCTGTTTTACCCTCTCACAGCAGTCACTGGCTGCCTGTAGTTCCTTGTCTAGGGGTAGGGTCCCACTGTGTTTCTCCCTTCCCAGTTAGCCTTTCTATTGCTATTATCATCATTCAGCTCTTGTCCAGGCAGCCGTATGGCTGGGGCGTCACGAGTGGGGCTTGCCTGTCCTTTCTAGGAGACAAAGTCCAATAGTAGACTCTTCGGTCTTTTGTCATTTCCAGTGGTTCTACCCACTCTTCCACGCTGTTTTCTGTGCCTTGTGTTGTAGATGTATTCCTGTTGTCTTGTGGGAATTGAACCCATAAACCTACTTTCTTAACATGCTGGATATTATGCATAGGCACCACTAGATTCAAAACCTAACAAACAATAGAAGAAGCCATTGATTTAGAAATAGCTTTAAAAAAATCACAATTCCAAAATTAGTCTGTTTGAATGGTAAATAGACACAAGAAAATGGCCCAAAGGCATCTCTAGGCACGGTTTCAATTGCATTTGTTACCTGGACTGCACCTACCTGTTCAAACTGATACACCAGAAAGGATGCCAATGATGCCGACATGGGAAAATGTACAAACTCAGAGCACAGTGGATGATTCCCTTGTTCCTGCTACGTCAGTGAAATGTGCCTTTCCTAGCTGCTTTTCTCCACAGGCTTTCAAAGGAGATAGTGGGGACTGAGGTCTTTTGAGATTGCAATTGATTGAAACTGTGAGAACACTGGAGCATAAGGGCTGGAATTAATTAGCATCCTTAAAACAGCAGCACTAGGCCCTTGAATTTTTGGAACATATGAATGGTAACCGTTGATTTCTCAACCCAAAGCAGAACATCTGTTCTCTCACAGAGCGTCTAGCAAAGATTGCAATGTGGAGTCAGGTGGGGGCAGAGTTGTTAGGCAATGCAGCTTGGATCATGGCTGTCCTTGTGGATTTATTATTAGATGGCACTCAGTGTAATTGCTTTCTGGAGAATTTTTAGATGTCTGATGCACATATATCCATCGTGTGGATTTTATTAGGCATTAATCCTTTGTAATGTGATTCCAGTCAAAAATGCATGTGACGTGTGTCTGTAAGATGTAACAAACCATACACTGTGTTCATTTAAAATTAAACTCAATTCATTATTTTTGAGGAAGTCGTAGTCTTTATCATCTTCCCCAAATCTTTGAGTGAAGGAAAGAAAATGTGAAGATAACAAAAAGAAAAAGAATGGGTACAGTTTGAGTTGTTTCTCATGCAATAAACAATGACATTGAAGGTGGCCATAAAATAATGACAAAGCCCAAACATACTGGATTGTTAGATCCATCAGGCATGTCTGGGGAATGGTCATCAGGCATGTTCCCTGATGATCTGAGTTTGGTCTCCCCACTCATTTAAAAGCCATAAAATGCTGGATGGGAGCCAGGCCGTGGTGGCTCACGCCTTTAATCCCAGCACTCGGTGGGCAGAGCCAGGTGGATATCTGTGAGTTCAAGGCCAGCCTGGTCTACAGAGAGAGATCCAGGACAAGCATCAAAACTACACAGAGAAATTCTGTCTCGGAAAAAAAAAAAAGCTGGATGGGATATGGCATACATCTGCAATACCGTCATTCCTGCAGTGAGCGGGGAAGTGGATTCAGAACCGATTGGAAGCTCAAGGACTAGCTAGCCAAGAATATTCAGCCCAGAAAATAACAAGAGAGACTGTGCCTCAGAAACAAGGTGGAAGGAGAGAACAACTCCCTGAAAGCTGTCGCCTTTGTGTGTGCATGGAGGCATGCATGTACCCACTCACTCCCCCCACATTACACACCTTCATATATGCACAGAGGTATGCATATACCCATGCACACATTCCCCAACCCACACAACACACACAAAGAAAAGAGAATGAAGTCCATCAGGCAAATATGTGCATCCCATGAATAACCATGCATCAAACAGCATAATTTTTATTATTCATTCATCTTCATTTTAATTTAAGGAATCCGACATTGGATACCATCCCAGCATTGCCACATTCTTAATTCTGCAAGTCTTGAGAAGTTACTTAAACTTTCTATGTAAGGAGAGCTTATGTAAAATAGACAGAATAATTTCTTCCTTGTGGGGTTCTTACAGAGATGAAATTCAAATATGCTCTGTGTAAGGGGCTACTAAAGTGCCTGGCACAGACGTCATTTAGAAACACTGGTTAGGGCTGCTGAGAGGGCTCATGGGGAATACGCTTTCTGCTATGCTTCATGACTTGAGTTTGATCCCTGGAACCTAATATCTGTGGAATGTCCACCAACTGCTTCGAGTTGTGGACCTTCACACAAGCTCCATGGCATTCAGTGCCCCCCCCCCCCATGAATGTAATTAAAAAGAAAATAAATGCTGGGTGGTGGTGGCGGCGCACGTCTTTAATCCCAGCACTCTGGAGGGAGAGGCAGGCGGGTCTCTGTGAGTTCGAGGCCAGCCTGGACTACAGAGTGAGTTCCAGGAAAGGCGCAAAGCTACACAGAGAAACCTGTCACAAACAAACAAACAAACAAACAAACAAGAAAATAAAAAGCCCGCCTACCTTCCTCTACATCTATCTCTGCAGCTGATATTTTCAAATTTGGACTTGACAGAGTTGGATTGTTTAGCTCCTGCTTCACTAAATTAATTGGAAAGTGAAAGGCTGACTACATTAATTTTCTGTCTGCTGCTCTACAGGCAAATGTGGCTTCTTGTTAGCAACTGAAGTGGGTAGAGACGGGTTCAGCTGTGAGTGGGGAGGAAGGGGAGGGCTTGGAGAGCAGAGTCATGGACACGCTACAAAATGGGTTCATTTGGACTTATCCCACCGTCATGTTTTCGGTCACAGACTGCTTGAGGAGCAGGTGAGGCAGAGAGGGAGTGAGCTGGGGTGGTGACCTGGGAGAAAGAGGTGTCTGTCTTTGGTCCTGGTTTTCCATGGCAGGGCTGCTGCTATGTTGGTGGGCTTTAAAAACCTACAAAAAAATATCTTTCCAGCTAGTAGTTTCAAATTTTATACACTATGCAGTTTATTGTAAGATATAAAGGGGCTTCTTGAGTGGAAAATCATAGGCGTGAGATCAACAAACAGAATTAGATCATTACAGCCATTAGGAATTTGGCTGTTTTCAATTTATCCTTTAACGGTCTGATTTCTAGAGTTACATTAGCAGGCTTGATGGTGAATGATTACCACTGCTCTGGGTAGATAGCCAACATCTCTGACTCCTCTAATGGGTTCCCAAATTATGCCATTTATTAATTAAATTAATTCAGCCTGATGATTTGATTGCCGCAGCCCCCTTCAGTGGCACATCCTGTCTCTGTGACAGGGAGAGTGCACATGCATCTCTCTCACCTGGCAACTGTCAGCCGTGCTGCCCTCGGCGACGACGTCCATATGGCAGGAGTTCAGAACTCCCGTGCGCCAACGCGAGAGAGGACGCAATCCAAAAGTAAGCTTTAGCGGCGATGGATATTTTCAGAGCGTAAAGGTGACTCTCTGAACATTTTCTAACTATCCCCCATGCCTTTTCAGATCTCATGTTGAGTCCCTCTTCACTTTTTTTCTTTATTGTTATTTGAACACCCCCAAGGCTCCTCTCCTGTTTTCATGTCTTTGTTTTTCTTTCTGACACACTGAGTTTAATTAGGGTTGCTTGCATGAGCATGGGCTGGAGGTTATCTGCTGGAACAGCACAACTGTAATGGTGGTTAAACCACAGAAAAAAAGAACCCCTCTTCCCCAGCAACCATTAACTACCAATGGCTCCCCAGGGAGGGCGGAGCCTCATTTGCCCTTCTCCCGCTTATGATGGAATGTTGATGGAACCCCATTTTGTTAAGCTAACCACATTCACTGCGAGCGTATGAGTGCAACAGCATGTCATGTCCGGAAGATAGCATTTCACAGCACTCTTCCCCATCCTTTGTCTCTCACACTTCCTCTGCCTCCCCCGCCCAAGAGCCTTGGAGGTGATAATATTGGCGCCCCGTTTAGAAGGCAGTCTTATGGAAGAAAGCAAGTGATGCTGTAAGTTAAACTATACACTTATGTTCCCTGTTACAGACAGAACCCCGTTCTGTAGCCTACCCTGGCCTTGAACTCATGATCTGTGTGCTTTGGCTTCCTGGGTGCTAAGAGTGACACCCTGCAAAGTAGCTGCATGCCTTGATCACTCTCTTGCTTCCTACCAAGGAGGGTGAAATTGACTCATGAGGAAACCGGAAGCCACGGGACTTAGGAAGAGATGTCAGAAATGGAATTAGCACGATGATTAGGGGTTGACAGTCTTCTTTCCCACAGAAAATAGACTAAATTTATCATTATAAAACCCGGGAATGATCAAATCTGGGTTTTCTGTCGAGGTTTTATTTATTTTTAGAGGGCCACAGCTAGGACTATGGTTAGGACGGTGCTGGTTAATAGTGGAGATATAACAGATAGATACTGGATTTAGAAAGTGAAAAAAAAACAAACCCCAAAACCCCCAAACCAGGTCTAAAAAAGGGAATGCAGATGTCTCTATTAGCCCAGATGCCCTGGCCATCAAAACCGATCCGTTTGGTTCCTTTTCCTATACCACTGTCACACAAGGTCTATCTTTTTCTCTAGGTTGGGATTCTCCCCTCTCCCCCAATTTTTTTTGAGTCAGTACCAGAAGGAAGACACACAGGTGTCACAGTTTTAGGTTTTTGTTTTTTTGTTTTTTGTTTTTCCCTTCTCAGAGCCTCGAAAGGAAATTTCAGGCAGATTTTGTTAGGAAATGGTATTCATTGCTGAACTGAAAATTAGATGGCAAGTGCTTTGGGCATTCTTAGTAAATTATAGAGCTAAAACCCGGAGCTATACTAAACTCTTTGAATTTAATTTGACTGCTGGCAGCCATCAATGGCTAAAAGAATTTAGAAAACCCAGGCGCTAATGCTTGAATGCGCTGGTAGGGGATGTTGTCGGAAAGGCAGGTGGTGAGGGAGCCAAATAAAACAGTGGCCTTTAACAGACGATTCAGAACTAATACCATCAAAGCGCGTGCACTGCATAATGCTACAAGTTGCGCTAATGTAATCAGGGCACACGCAGCCTTGTGAGTCATGACTTCCTTCTGCACCTTCTGAGTCATTACGAGGAGTACAGTTGGCCTCTCCGCTTGGCAGTGCCCACTCCGGGAAGCCTTGTCGCTCCTTGTACTGCAGGTCTGTGTCCTGCAAATGCTAAATTCTGCCCTAACCTGACAGCTACAGATTAGTCAGTGTCTCCTGTCCCCCTTCTCCACTAATGCAATTCCAGCTAGCAAGGACCCCAGCGTTTGTCTTAAACAGTCCTCAGCATTTTTCATACGAAATTCAATTAAACCATTTTCCAGGCTGTCTGTTCTCTTACCTTTCAGCAGGAATGAAGTTTCTCCTTCCTGTGAAAATACTTAAAAGCAAGCAATTGGAGGGAGCCGGGGAGGGATGGGGTGGGCAGGGGCTGCAGGGGGGTGAACATGCTGTTTGGCACAGTCAGCTAATTGTCTCAGCCTTTGTTTTTCTCTTCCCCTTGAAGATGAGCTGTATTTTAATTGCCGCATGAAAGATTCGTCTTGATTAGATGGCTAGGAGATGCCAGTGCTCGGGAAAGAGATGAAAATTTGCGGAGACCAGCAAAGAGGCAGGGATGATAGACATGTCCCCGAAACTTCCCTGGCTTTTGCCACCACACACCCATTTCTGCTCAGGCTCTCCTTCAGGTACAAAGAGAGTTTGAGTTTGTTGGGTTACACAGTGGTCTGAGATAGAATCCTTTTAGCCCGGGATGAAGAATGTATAGGCAGATGTGTTCAGAATTGTGGCTTGAAAAAAAAATTAGGTTAAATCTATGTGTCTTGATGCCATGAGGGCTAAGGACCTCACAGGGAGGCCTGGGCTTTACTTCCCCGACTGAAACGCCTCATTTGCTAGCTGAGTCTAGAGGCCAGGCAAGTGGTATGGGTATAGAGACAAACAGGGCTAAAATACGCTGCATTCTCTCATTGTTGGTGGGGATGAAAAATAAATAGCGCCTGATATTGTGCTAAAGGCTCTCAGAATACACAAAGGTGCCCTTGCATAGCTCTGGGGATAGGAGTCCAAGGTCACCCACCAGCTGGGGCAGAGACTTGAGAAGGCCTCAAGGGATAGGTCATCTTGGTGTAGTCTTGAGGGTGAGTGATGGAGGAAGGGCCAGGCTGTGTAACTGGGACAGGGACCAGGAACTGTCACCAAGGTTTATTAGTGAGGCATTCACAGGTAAATTAATAAGATCAGCGGAAAATGGGGATAGGAACCTGGTGTCTCCCTCTTGGAGGGAGAGGGCAGCAAAGGAAATACTTTGGACTTTTCTTTAGAGAAGTTTACTGGTGGGATGGGAAGGAATCCCAATTAGAGTGTGTTGGTCTAGGCTGGAGGTAAAGTGAAAAGCTGCTATCTGGGTATCTCAGGTCCCCAAGTATTACTAGTAAAGAAAAATCAAGCTGGAAATGGTGGTCCTTGTCTATACCCCAAGCTTTTGGGAAGCTAAGTCAGGACACTCACTGTAAGTTACTGGTCTAGGAGTTAGGGGCTAGCCTGAACTACATAGTGAGTTCCAGGCCAACCTGGGCCCCAATAAGACCCTGTTCCCCAAACCAAACCAAACCCAAACAACATTTGTTTGTTATAGCTGATGCAATACATAATTGAAATTAAAGGGTCATTTCTGGGCTCCTACTGTAGAGACTATATGGAAGGATTTCCCTTTATTCTGGACATTTTCTGACTTTAAAAATAGCAAGATAAAATGCCCAGTTTGGTTTAATATGTTGCTTTAAAATAGCCATGTAGAGACCTGTGACCATTTAATTTAAATTAACAGCTGAATCTGCAATTCTTTTTCCTCACAAAACATGAGTCAATCACTAATCCTTTAAAGCAACTGATGTTTCAATTTCCTGTAAAGGTTAGTGTGAGACTCAGGAAGTGCCATACTTCAGCTGATTTGTTTTCTTTCTACTAAACTGGGTCACACTTTCAGAGCCCTCACTCACTGAAAGGACCTTCCAGATGCTGTCTGCCTTAGGAGCACACATAGCCATGTGCCCTTGTCATGTGATGGGTCCAGGGATAACTTGAAGCCAATATTTGGAACAAGGTAGAAGAAGCAGCTATGGATGGGGACTTGGATGTATGTATGCGACAACCAGCCTTGAGCTGGACCCTGAGTTCAAACTGGCTCTGAGATATGTACACATGTCCCCTTAGAAGCTAAAGCTTGTAATGTCTGAGACTATTCCAACAAGTTGAAATGAGGTAACAGTGTAAGGAAAGTGTTAAAAATAAAAACTGAGAAAAAGAATTTTGCCAATTCAGGAAAGCTTTGAGTCATGAATTAGCATCATATTTTTTAATCGCAGAAGGCACAGAATTCTCTATCATCACCACAAGGATATGTTTTCCTTAAAATTAGCAATTATTGAAAACCTGTAGTGTATGGGGTCTATATATGGCTCCTTCCTTCATATTGAGGTAGATGATTTTCTAGTTATTCATTTATTCTCTAATTTACTTCTTGGAAGCTTTATTTATTTACTTATTTATTTGGAAAATAGTAAGGGCATTTTGGAGCCCTGACAGACCAGTCAGTGTTGAAACTTAATTTTATGAGATGTGGAAAGCCTGTAATAAGGCTGTCTGGGTTGTTTCTAGGTTAGAAGCATATTTGTCTTAAAAAATAAACCTGGAGAGAAATTACTGGAAAACTTGTAAATAAATACCAGAAATCTCTGAGCAATATTGTGGCATATGGCTTTTCTTCCTTCTACCTGACATGACACCAAGGGAGCAAACATCAGGCTTGATGGCAATAGCTACACAGAGAGAAGAGAGCATGCTTCCTTCACTCTTAAGGAGAATACACCCCATTAGTAAGCAAGGAGGCTGGCAATGGGAAACAAAGCCTTAGCCCAACAAGCCTATATTGGCAACTTCTTTTCCTTCTCTGTAACTCCTCTCCCTCCTCCCCTCCCTCCTCCCCCCTCCTTCCCCTCCTCCCTCTCCTCTTCCTCCCCCCTCCTCCCTCTCCTCCTCCTCTTCCTCCCCCTCTTCTTCCTCCTCCTCCTTTATGTGTGTGTGTGTTCTATGTGTGTGCATATATGTGTGTGTGTGTGTGTGTGTGTGTGTGTGTGTGTGTGTGTGTGTGTAGGCCAGATGTGGACATTGGATGTCTTCTTTAATCTTCTTTGGAGGCAGAGTCTCTCTCTTACTGACCCTGGAGCTCCCTGACTCAGCTAGACCGGCTGGCCCGTGAGGACCGGATCGTCCTCTTTATGTCTCTGCAGAGTGTGCACCACCTTGTCTGTCTTTGAGGTGGGTGATGGGAATCATGCTCATGTGTCCAGCACTTTTTAATCCACCAGGCAATCTCCCCAGCCTGGAAACGGTAAAGTGACTGAGGACGGTTGCTCAGATCTGGCTTTTAATTTTGTGATAGTGGCTTATAATAATCAAAGTAAGGAGAGTGCTATACTGCTGGAGACCAGCAATGATTAAGTCACCCGCTGTTCGGAACACCTTCTAATTTCTTCCTTTTGGATGAAAGTGGGGTGTTTTCCTGGGAGAGAAACATTTGTTGTATATGAACTAGGTAAAGAAAGCCTTAGTATCACTTTGCAAAAGAGACCAAAAGTTCTCGTTGAAAAGCCTAGAGGAGGCCACTAATCTGTGCTCAAGTGCACTAGAAACCGTTCACAGACACGCCATGCAGCTGATGTTACATTCTGCTCGGGGAGCTTTCTTACCTACTTACTGGCTGTTCGTCAATAAAACACCTAAAAATTTTAGTACAGTTCATCTTTTCCATGTGTTGTGGGAGAAAAAAAAGCAACTAAACCTACCAATTTAAAAGTACAGTTATCTTATGGAGGAGTGACGTGAAAGAACCTTAGAAAATGACTGTCGTGACATCCTGTCAGTCAGTTGATGACACTCTTTACAGAAAAGGCGGTTTTAGGGAAACAGGTCTGCAAGGTCTAACTTAGCTTTCTTCATTTCAATTTTAAGATGATAAACGTGGACATAGCGGATATCAGAGACATCTGTTAAATCTCACCATGGGCACCGCCAGGGTCGTTTGTGTGTGAGTTTGTGGGAGGGTGGTCTAGAACCTCTGCAGCTTGCACAGATTCAGGAAAGGTCACAGGAGGATAGGCATATCTTATCATCAGAATCATAGGACATTGAATTTTAGGCTCACTGCATATTTTCAAACTAGGTCAATCTAGTATACAGAATTGCGATGTCTTTAAATTATACATAGCTAGACATTTTTATTTGAATATTTTGGGGGATAATATGACAGAAAACATGTCTATTATCTGTGTGTAGTGGGGGATGAAGTTCATGCGACTGTGGCACGTGAGTAAAATTAGCTCTCCTGAGGATATTACACAGCAGATGGAAACTTTTTGTGTGTCTGTGAATGTGTGTGTGCACACATGTGTGCACGATTGTATGAAGGTCAGAGGCCAACATCAGGTGTGCTCCTCAATTGCTCTTGCCTTTATTTCTTTGAGGCAGGTCTCTCACTCAATTTGAAGCTAACTGACCGAGCTAAACTGGTTGTGTAACCAGCCCAGGGATCTCTCCTGTCTCTGCCTCCCTGGGGTTAGAGATTAGAGGTGTGCCCTTTGCCACCTGGCTTTTCTGTGGGTGCTGGGGGTTGAACTCGTGGCCTCATACTTTCACGGTAGGCACTTTACCCAGTGGGCCATCTCCCCAGCCCAATGAATAGTGGTCTCTGTTGTTGTTATTGTTGTGTTTGGTTTTTGCAGTGAATATTTAGTATCTCTCCTGCGAGACAGTTGCATATCTGTGTTCCAGTTCCACCAAATCTTGACTAGTCAGAAACCAATTCTCCTGATTAGGAATTACCTAGGGCTGCCTCTGTGGCTGGTCATTTTCTTCTTAGCATGATCTTCAAGCATATGGAAGAGAGTTGTGAGATTAAGCCCCAATCAGCTTTGTTCCTTGCTAATGACGCTGGCAGGCAGCTGACATGTCTGGCTAACATGAGGTTTGGGTATTCTCTATGGACTTTCATCTCTTGGGCTGTCTTTCCACAGATAACCAACAGCTCACTGCACTCTATGTAGCAGACACAACCTGTACATTCTTCTGAATGAGTCATCAGAGGTAATGCAAACTAACACCTTTACCTCCAGAAAAAGCTAGAGCCACAGAAGCCACCAGTCTAGTAGGCAGAAGAAATAATCTTAATCAGAGTTTTAGTGTAGAGGAGTCCAGAGGGAATTCCAAGCGTCTCCCTCCTCTTTCTCAATAGAAAATGCAATTCTAATTAGCTTTAATATCAATCAAAAGGGACAGTTTTTGAGTTGAGGTAAACCTAAATTTCAACACAATAAAAATTAAAAAATATGTAGGAACAACTCATGTTCATTCATCCTTTTTTTATCCCCACAGCTATGCTGATAATTAATATTGAGGAATATCTCATTGTTAGAAATTTAAAAGTAGTAGTTACAGAACATTTTATTTTATTTCAGACTATACATCTTCTCACAGATTTTAGAAATGCACTAGAACACTAACAAGGAAGTAAAGAACTTGATTTTCTTAATTTTCCATACTTGTATATTTATATATATATTTTGGAGCTGAGGATCGAACCCAGAGCCTTGCGCTTGCTAGGCAAATGCTCTACCACTGAGCTAAATCCGTATATTTATTATAGAGTTGCCAGATGGAATCAAGTTTTCATATGATTTTGTAATGTTTCTTTGTAGTTAACATACCATGCCATTAAATTCTTTTCTATTATACTAGTTTTAAATGATAAACAACCTTTCATACCAATTTAATAGGATTTATTTATTCAGTCCATTAATATTGGATATTTGGTTGTTTCTACATTTTTTAGCATTGTAAAGAAATGTAGGTTGATAATCTATCTCTCTAGGTGCATCTTTATATATATTCCTGATTTTTCTTTAGCATACATTCCTAGTTGGGAATTTACTTGGTCTAATAGCACATATGTATTTCAAAGGCTGTTGAAAAGTATCACCACCTTCACCTTGAGGAAGATTATACCCATTGATGTCTGTGTTTTTTACTTCATCACATTTATTTGTTTGTGTGTATGTGTGTGTGTGTGCGCATGTGTGTTCAGGGGTCAGAGGACAGCTTGTGAAAGTCAGTTCTCTCCATCCACCATGTGGGTGCCAGGAATTAAACGTGATTGTCAGGCTTTACGGCAGGCACTTTTATTGCTGAGACATCTGGCTGGCTGGCTGTGTTTGTGACTTTAAAGACAGATAGTCCTGGGGCATAGTGTCTAGAATTTTCTCTGTGGCCACTATTTGAGCTCAACAAGAAGAAAAACCAACCTGTGAGTGAAGAAAAGCCTGACATGTTAGTCTAATAAGCAGAGCTGTGTTAGTCTCTTCCCTCACAATCTTTCCTAGCGTCTGATGGTTCATGCCCAGCTTTCTTCTGGAGCTTGTTATTGGCTGGCAGGAGGGATGTCTCCCTTTGGAAATGGGCTGCTTTTATCCAAAAGTGTTCTCTTTCCCCACTCCAACTGCCCCAAAGCACAGAGTTTCTTCTCATGTATGACTACTGTGCCTATGAAGATGTCCCAGACTTCATGTTTGCTCATGGCTTGCATGTGTGTGTCCCCAGAGTCATATGTTGGAGCCTGTGACTCAATGTGGTGAAGTCATGAAGTTTCTACCTTCATCAGGGGGATCTGTGTCCTTATAATGCAGCTTTTGGGCACTAGCTAGGTGTGTCAAGCCTGTGGCTCAGGACAGCTATGAAGGCAGCCTGACACAGAATTACAAACTTACTTAAAACATTATGAAGTTTTGTTGCTTTACTCTGTTCTCTATTGTGCTTTTCTGGACCATGAACATTGCAGATGGCATTATTGTGCCACAACGTCAAAATATTGGTCTTGCCTGCACCAGCCTGTACCCTCCTGTTCTGGAATGATGCAGTAAGTGGGACCTAACATGGACACAGAGAGCAACACACACCGAAAGTGCTGAGGTCTTGGCCTTGTCTTTCAACCTCTGGAACCATATGAAGTACATTTGTGCATCTATCAATGGCTCAGTCTCAGGTATTTTGGTACAGCACTTGGAGTGGCCAGAGATAATTCTCAAGCAATGACTGTGGGCTTCCAAAAGCTGCTGGGGCTGTGAATTGTGGGAATCTTCTCCGGGGCTATTCATAGGAGAAAAGGCAAAGTCATGCAGCTGTGGTTTTTACATTCACAGAGGCCTTTTCCAGTGCCCCAGGAATCCCTGGTTGGCTACCCAGATTGGGAGCCCTTTCCATATTATGGTTGCCCTTTGAGCAGAAAAACAATGACATTCAATAGCAGGAAGCTATAAAGTCTAGAAAAATCCTTATTTAAAAGAAATATGTTAAACACAAACTATGTCCTGGATACATAAAAGCATTTGGTTTAATCAATAGCATTAATAGGTAATAACAGAAACTTCATCTCCGACTCAGACAGCGGATGGAGAGCTGTGTTTAGAGATGGTCTTCTCTGAGTTTTCTAGCCTCCAGTTCCTTCTGCCTCTGAAGCACACATTCCGACCACTGCCTTGACCGCAGGCTACAGAGCAGCTATTTTAGTCGTTAGGTCTCTTTCTACTCACCCACCACTATTCTTCCTTGTCACAACGTGAGAAAGAAATGTATGCTCTTTTCACTTCCCACAACGCCCGGAAGGGTTTGTCTTCAATGTTTATTTCATGTTTCAGGTTGAAAGTGTGTTGGAGAATTATGTGGTAGAGCAGGCACATCCCTCTTCTGTACTACACACTGTACAGAACACACAGGTGGCTTGCCAACTTAATTAGTTAAGATATATAATTCTAGCATTCACCCGTTGTCTTTATTTCTTCCCAATTTAATAATACGATTTAAAAATCATTTGTAAATCAAAGTTAAGACATGATTGTTTCCCATATGATTATACTGCTATCGTGACCAATGTCATGGATTTTCTATTCTGATTTTAAGGACAGCTCTCTCCTCATCTCCATTGCATTGAATGAAATGTGTCCTTCAGACCATAAATTCTGGTTTTTGTTTCAGAAAATGTAGCGACCTGCCTTGGTTTTTCTTTTCCTGTTGATGTGATAAAAGATTCTAACAGAAGGAACGTAAGGGAGAAAGGGCCTTTTTGGGCTTACAGTTCCAGAGAGATAGCTGCATTCTCCACCATGGCAGAGAAGGCTTGGTAGCTAGACCAGGAGACATCTATTGGGAAAATCAAGAGTGAGCAGGAAACTGGTCCTGGCTGTAAAATCTCAAGGCTCCCAGCAACTTACTTCTTTCTACCAAAGCTCTGTCTCTCAAAGGATCCACAATTTTCATAAAGAGTCCTCTCAGCTAAGGGCCAAGTGTTCAAACAGATTAGCCCATGGGGACATTTTATGTTTAAACCACACTACTACCATATCTCAGGTTATATTTTACTCAGAATCCTTGCTCATAATCTTTCTGCTCTCACACATAGACAGCAGTGAAGAGTCAGCATTTCTGAAGAAGATTGTCCTAAGTGAGCAGTTAAAACAATAGTACTTGGACTCAGAGGGAGGAGTGGGTATTTTAAATATGAACTTATCCTTGGGTTTGAGGTTATATGTTTCTGAGCTTTGATAGTACGTGATAAACTCAGGTAAGCAATATGAAGAGAAGATATCACACATGTGCTCTAAATGGGAGCCAACATCAATAAGAGGGACCTGGCTTTCTCCTTGTGCCCATTGGCCTCTGGACTCTATGGGAAGTCATGTGTGAAGGATGCTCTCCAGCCCACAGCTACCCATGGGAATCATCGTAAAGCCGTCTGCCAGAAGGAATGTGTGAGCAAATGACAAACGGTACCTGACTCCAGGGGAAAATAGACTTTGGGAAGCTTTTAATGCCAAGCTTTATAATGTTTAGGATGAAATACTGCATCAGATTTCTCATGAGGATGGAAACGACCTCAGATCAGTTTAACAAAGCATTTTCCAGTAGAAGAGAGCATGCTTGAATAGAGACAGAAAATAACCCAGTACTCGAAGCTTAGGGGGGCTTCCTTGCTCCCCTTTCTACCTGCCTCTCCCCACTCTTTCATCCTGACCTCCACTCTACAACTGCCAGCCACACTCAATGAAAAAATAAAAAACACAAACCTCTGTGGATTCTCTTTTTCTGAGTTAGCCCAGATAGAAAATATTCTGCCCCATTTAACTCAGAAGTAGCTTTATGGTTCTTGGGCTATGCATCCCATTTCTCTTTTCTGTTTTGATTCAGGAAACACGGACACCATATCATATCGAATCAGTCTTCGAGTCTTGCCTCTCTGTTTGGTAACCTCCATGTGTGCCTTACCACTTGGCTCCGTGTCTGTCTCTTACTCCTGCATATTTTCTGCCTGGAAAGAATGCTGCTGTTACCCCTCTCCATCTACAATCAGCTTGATGGAATAGAAGGGTGAGAGAGTTGCAGAAGTGTTCTAGGTAGAATCCATGACTTGGTATATAATACAGGGATGGATAAAGTCATACATGATAGTCCAAGAAGTATCCTCCTTAAGAATCAGTGATTGCTTTTGGCTGGAGAACAGTCCTGTCTTTGATGGCTGGAGACCTCTACTACTGTTTTTTATTGTGTAATTTGCTTTAATCTGGGACTGGGATTCTAAGGATCTTCTCACCTGGGTTGCTTTTTTGACGTCTGTTTGTAGTAACTTTCCATGGGTTTCTGTATTTTAATACAAAAGCTTGAATAAAATAAAGTTGGGTTAGCCACATGTAACATCCAAATTTCACTTGCATTGTTGATAATCAGTGATTCTTTAATTCATCTACCTTTTCTTCTTCCGCCCAGAATTGAGTCCTTATCATACATTTTGCTTTTCTCCCATGTCGTATGAATCAATATGATAAAAGGAACAGAGTAAAAATAAATATTGTTGATAGCTTCATCTACACCAAGGGTACATTAGGTAGTCATTCATTATTCAATCTCCTTTTCTCTTTTAAAAATGGTTTACCTTGGGACATGAACTGACTTGATGTTATTTTCTCTGTTTGGGATTTTCTGTTGTCATGTGGAGAAGAGCCTATTTGATGTGTGTGCTGAAAACAATGTGGCTAAAAATAAAGGAAAAAACTCTCTCTCCAACTTTAAGTTTCTTTTGGGTGTTCCAGAACCATCTTCCCCAGGTGTTTGTGTGGCCAAGAGGGTGATGACTCTGAGGTTAGAGCAGATTAGCTTTTCTTGGCTGCAATCAACTTTTATATGATCTAAATGTTTTTTGAAAATAGCTCAATTTGAAGAAAACATGACTGCAGGGCCACTGATTTTAATGCCTCAATACAAGAGCATGCTTTTAGAAAACAATCATTGTTTGAGGAGTTTATTTTTTTCATGGTGAAAGTAATACACACAAATTACAAATAATTAGAAATATGAAATACAAGGAGTGAAAAATTTTGCTGATGAAGGTAACTAATGAAGGTCAGGCTATTGTCAGCATTTGATACTTACTAAGTATCTTTAAAAGATCTGTCTATCTATTTGTCTGTCTATCTATCTATCTATCTATCTATCTATCTATCTATCTATCTATCTGTCTATCTATGTATCTACCTATCTTCATTATCACATCTATATATCTATTATCCATCTATCATCAATCTCTCTAGCTACCTATCATCTATATACACACTATTTATATATGTGTAATGGGTGCAGTAAGCTGTTAATATGATTCTTGTTTGTTATTTTAAGCAATTTTTAAATGGCCTCTTGACAGCACATTGCATCACTACTATGTTACCTTCTGCAACTGACTCATTAGGTATTTAGATGATACTTGATTTTTCATTATTTTACTTAATGCTAGAATGCACATCTTTGAGCTCTTGCAAAAATTAGTATTTTTAGGACAGATTATGCAAAATGAATATTTTTAAAGCTTATAATTGTGTTAATTGTAAAATTGTCTGCAATATTTGAGTGCCTTTTTCTTCTCATCCACATCAGTGCAGAATCTTTTTATTCAAAACATAATAATTTTAAGGGTAAAACTGTGTTTAATTAAAACATTTATTTTCTAGTGAGGCTGGAAATTTTAGTTGCTCATTCCTACTCTTTTCCTGGATGTCCTCTTTTGTGAATTTTCTGTGTATTTCTGGCTACTTATGTATTACAATCTTAGTGTTTGACATTTTTATAGACTCAGTTTGATAAACTCTTCATATGTTGAATGTTAATGCTTATGATATATTCTAATTTTCACTTTTTGCTTCTCATTTACATTTTTGAATTTTAAACTTTTATATGGATAAACCATAATTTAACTTCAATGGTAATTAAAAAAATCTAGATTGAGCTTGCACTCATATTTTCCTGCCTTCATCCAGCCCTCTTTCCTCTCCTGGGTAGCTGAGGACTCTCTAAAAGTTTTTTTTTTTTTTTTTAATGTTAGCATTTTAAAATGATAATTAACATTTTTGGGTCTTTTTTGTTAAGATAGGGTCTGTTGTAGAATATTTGTTTAAATATGCAAAGATGTTTTGCATTTGTTTAACTATGTAAAGATGTGTTGCTGTTTTACCTTGCCTGCCTAAGGCACCTGATTGGTCTGATAAAAAGCTTAATGGCCAATAGTGAGGGAGGAGGTATGGGTGGGACTTCTGGGCAGGGAGCGTAAGTAGGAGGAGGTATTTAGGCTTGAGGAAGAAAGAAAAAGAGACAACAGGGGCCAGTCAGACACAGAGAAAGCAGGAAAGTAGGACATACAGAATGAAAGTTAAAAAGCCCCAAGGCAAAAAGTAGATGAATAGAACCAGGTTAAAATAAGTTAAAAGAGGCAGTGGGAAAAATCTAAGCTAAGGCCAAGCATTCATAATTAATAAGTCTCTGTGCCTTTATTTGGGAGCTGCTTGGCAACCCAAAGAAAACGCTAACTATAAGGATCTCCTTGTGTAGCCCAGGCTAGCCATAAAGTTGAAATCCCACTGTTTGTGTCTTTCCAGTACCACGAGTACAGGTGTACACCATCTTGCCTAGCAAAGAACACATTTTTTAAAATAAGAAATAAAAAACCTAGGTTCTTTCTTCAAAAATTATTTGTGTTTCATTACCCTTATTTGGTAATATGACTCCATTAACTTGAAGAAAGACTGTGATTTAATTTTTCATTTTCTCCTACTAATTTATAATGTCTTTTATGCAGGACTTTGCTCCAGAGTAGTGGCTCTTCACCTGGTGAGATTTGCCCTTCAGGGACATGTAGCAAGGTGACAAGACATTTCTGGCTGCCACAGCTAGGTGGCTGTGGGGGAAGTTTTTCTTGGTGACTAACAGATACAGGTGAGGGGTGCCTGAGATCCCCTCAATAGATGCTCACTAGGGGAAATGTGAGGGGTACTGATAATTTCCTGTAGTGCCTGGGAGCCCCTCCATAAATGCTCACCTGGTGGGAAATGTGAGGGGTGCTGCTATGGGGAGATTATTAAGGCCACTCCACGTAGTTAAAAGGGAGGTTTATTTTGTGGGGTACTTACAAATGAGGGGGTAGGTTACAGGGTCTGGCAAGGGTATAGCACAATCCGGCGTTGTTCTCTGGAGAACTCTGCTCGGTCTACCTCCAGCGTCCAGAGTCCAGGAACCAAGAGAGTGAGTTCTTCCCGATCCTTCGTCTTCCGCTTCCTCCTCTGCCCCGCCTTGTGGGCGTGACCATTACCAAAGCCTCAGTGGGGGTTGGAACTTCCAGGCCAATGCTGGGATGGCTACCCACTACATCTCCCCCTTTTGTCTAAATAAGAAAGTTCTAACCTAATACAAGACTATATACAAAGAGATGGTTATCAAATATTGTCCAGGAGTAATGAGGGATAATGACCTAGATAAGTTGGAATTACGATAAGTACAAACAATATCAAGCAAAAAACACATAGTAAAATCCAGGGAAGTCTAGGGCATGGGTAGGTGGCGTGTTACAAAGATCATTCCAAAAGGTGTCCTATCCTAAAGAACCTGAGTCTAATACATAATATATCCTATCTAAGATATTATATATGTATATATACTAAGTTGTAACTATAACTGCTAATCTCCAACCTCATCAAAGACCTGAGAAGGAATATAATAATATCTGAGAAATGGGAGAAGGACGCAAGCAACTTTCGGGAGTCTTGCAAGAGTAGACAGAGACAGCTAGCAGCCTGGACAGTCACCTAACGTTTCTCAGTATCGTTGGTGCATTCAAATTGGCTACAGGCCTAGAGTATCTGACAGACCATTTTCAGAAGCAGGAATTCTGAAAGACCATCTTACCCTGTCTTGGCAAAGTATAGTGGTCGCTTTCCTTGTGTCCCGCTTGTCCAGAAAGGACAGCATTTGTACTGTCAGCAGTTGAGGCGAGGGCAGTTCTTTGCCCAGTAGGCCATTTTGTGCCAAGAAGACAAAGACAAATTTCCAAATGGAAATGTCTTAGAAGCCCAACATTCTCTCGGGATCAAATTGGTGCTGCCAGGAGCAATTATGTCTCATGTCAACAGAATTCTAAGTTATTTAAATGCCATGTTCTCTAGGTCCATGAAGTGTTTGAAGATTACCTGTCCATCTGACCTATGTATTTATAAATCTGGATAACCTAACTAACATAATTATAGAGATGACAAGCATAGGTGACAATAACTATGTAAGTCTTATCTACCTAAACAACCTAAGGACTAAGCTTCCTATAAATAAGGCAAACAGTCTGTAAGCAAATGTACAGTAAAAGGACAATGACTTTAAATTGTGACAATACACAAAATAACTTTAACAGAGGTAGGAATGTATAGTGCAATATGCAATATGATAATAATCCTAAATATATATCAGTATACAGAATATCTTAAACAGAAGTAGAACATACATACAGTATGACAGATATAAATTCACATTTGTATCAATATACAAATATTTCACATAAGAGTAAAAATATGTGTACAATATAACAAACATAGTTCTGTATTTGTATCAATATACAAATTATCTTAAATAGGAATGTAAAAATTTTATAATTTTATCAACATATAAGAATTCATAACAGTGCAAAGGCTGCTATATTACTAAATTTGTTTACTAATGTATATGACAGTCTACCATAATATCTTATACCTATCCATTCCATTTCTTCTTTTCCCATTTTTTTAAGACATATTTTCTTTCCTTAAGGAGAGTACTGAGTTTAACAGTTTCTTCCACCCCCAACCCTAGAACCATTATCCATAACCCTGAGAAATATGAACCTTAGGGAGAAGGGGCGTCGTTTTCTTAGAATTGCTTCCTGCTGTTTAGGGAGCGATGGTATCTCTGTTGGGTATTGTGAGAAAGCTCAGATAGTTAAATCTCAGTTAGACTAACTGTAGATTCTGCAGCAACTCTCAGAGTAATGGGTAAGACTGTCTGAAATTTTGGCAAGAAGTGTAGTATGATGATGATTACCATGGCATCATTCTGGATTGGGTAGAGTTGTTGTTGTTGGGGCCCCATCTTCCTTCTGGAGACTTCAGAGATTGCTATTGGAAAAAACTTATTTTTTATCAGAATGGAAGGTTTGGATTTAAAGATGTCATGACATGTAAGAAAGGATTCCAAGAAAGCAAGAGTAAGCATGGAGAGAATTAGAAGCTTGAAGATAATGGTCCCTTATAATTGGTTTCCTTCTGTCTCACACCAGAGGGCTCTTCTGATATGGGACTGAAGAATCTCTCAACCTTTTCTTTTATCAATATGCTTGGGTTTAGAGAAGGAGTGAGCCAGTTCCATCTCCAAAGCCAGCTTGGTTTATGATTAAATTGGAACCACAACTATTCTAGATTGATAGAGATATAGATGTTAGACAGTGATATCTTACCCTGTGTAGATTGGTACCAATAGATTCTTTCTTTCTGCTGTAAACATCCGGATATCCAAGGCCTTATGATTTCTGGAAGATGGGTATTTCCATTATCCTGGAAAGACAAAAACAGAACCCTACCCCAACCTTTGATTGTTAATTTTTTCTTACAACCTGAAGAGATGTCATATTGGTGGATGATCTTTTATTTCTCCTCATCAAGGGGTTTCTCCTGTTCGAATCGAATTTTTATTAATTTTGTTGGTATCCATAGCTTTTCTTCTCCTGTGGAAACAAAAGCAAAACCCCTTCCCCAACGTAGGACATATCCAGGTTTCCATTCTGAGGTCAACACATCTTTGAAATAAACCGGTTGGTTTAGCTCAGGAGTTTTGTCTGTCGTCCAATGTCTCTCCGCAGCTGTTGTTCCTTTCTCATCAGCATTGAGAAAATTCAAGGTTAATAAAGCACTATGCAATCTATTTCTAGGAGTCATTGTTACCTGTTGCTGTTTATTTAGCATATCCTTTAAAGTTCGATTGGATCTTTCTATGACTGCTTGGCCTGTGGGATTGTGTGGTATACCTGTAACATGCTTTATATTGTAATAAGCAAAGAACTGTCTCATTTTATTGGAGACATATGCTGGGGCATTGTCTGTCTTAATTTGTACAGGTATTCCCATGATGGCCATAACTTCTAATAGGTGTGTAATCACAGAATCAGCCTTTTCAGAACTCATAGGAGTTGCCCACTGAAATCCTGAATAGGTGTCAATGGTATGGTGTACATACTTTAATCTTCCAAATTCTGCAAAATGAAACACATCCATCTGCCAAATTTCATTTCTTTGTATACCCTTTGGATTGCTTCCTGCAGGTAATGGAGTTTGGTTATAGAAGGAACAAGTAGGACATTTTTTCACAATATCCTTAGCTTGTTGCCAAGTAATGGAGAAATCCTTCTTCAAACCTTTGCTATTTACATGGTGTTTCTTATGAAATTCTGAGGCTTCTAGCACATTACCTATTAGTAACTGATCAATCTCATCATTACCTTGTGCTAGAGGTCCTGGCAGACCTGTATGGGATCTGATATGTGTTATATATATAGGATGTTCCCTTTTTCTGATGATTTCCTGCAATTGTATGAATAATGAAGTTAATTCTGTATTATCAGGAATAAATTCAGCAGTTTCAATGTGTAAAACAACTCTCTCTGCATATTGAGAGTCAGTGACTATATTGAGGGGTTCTGTGAAGTCCATCAGTACCATAAGAATGGCATACAGTTCTGCCTTTTGTACAGAGCTGTATGGACTTTGTACCACTTTACTTAAGTCTCCTGATTTGTATCCTGCTTTCCCTGATTTATTTGCATCTGTATAGAATGTGAGGACTCCAGAAATTGGCTTGTGTCGTACAATGTGAGGAAGGACCCATTCAGTCTTCTTTATGAATTCTATTCTCTTGCTTTTGGGATAATGGTTGTTAATCTCTCCCAAAAAGTTACTGCAGGCTCTCTGCCAGTATTCATTATCTTTCCATAGTGACGAAATTTCCTCATTAGTTAAAGGTACTACAATTTCTGCTGGGTCCATTCCTGTCAACTGACGAAGTCTTAATTTACCTTTTTGAATCAAATCAGAGATCTTTTCTATATAAGTCTTTAATTTCTTATTTGGTTTACGTGGTAGGAATATCCATTCCAATATAATATCTTCCCTCTGCATCAAAATACCTGTGGGGGAATGTCTGGAGGGGAATATGACAAGAATACATTTAAGTTCTGGATCCACACGATCCACATGTGCTTCTCGAATTGTCTTTTCTACTAGAGCCAATTCCTTCTCAGCTTCAACTGATAATTCTCTTGGACTATTTAATTCTTTGTCCCCTTCTAGAGTATTAGCCAAATTTTGTAGTCCATCTTTGGGTATTCCCATGATACCCAATAAGTTGGAAATGCTTCCTAACAACTTTTGAAAATCATTAAGAGTCTTTAATCGATCTCTCCTCAGTTGTACCTTTTGGGGTCTAATTTTTTGTAACTCTATCTTATATCCTAAGTAATTAATAAAATCTCCTCTTTGTATTTTTTCAGGAGCAATTTGCAGTCCCCAGCGAGGCAAAACTTTTTTTACTTCTTCAAACATGCTTTCTAATGTGTCTAACTTTGGATCAGCTAATAGGATATCATCCATATAGTGATTAATTATGGATTGTGGAAACTTTACACGAATTAACTCCAATGGTTTTTGCACAAAGTATTGGCATAAGGTAGGGCTGTTTAACATTCCCTGTGGGAGGACCTTCCATTGATATCTCTTGACTGGCTGAGAATTGTTATAATTAGGAACTGTGAAGGCAAATTTTCTCTATCATTTTCTTGTAAGGGTATGGTAAAGAAACAGTCTTTTAAGTCAATAACTATTATAGGCCATTCTTTGGGTAGCAGAGAGGGCAAGGGCATCCCAGTCTGTAGGGAGCCCATTGGCTGAATTACTTTATTAATAGCTCTCAGATCTGTCAGCATTCTCCAATTACCAGACTTTTTTTTAATAACAAATACAGGAGAATTCCAAGGGCTGGTAGATTCTTCAATGTGTTGAGCATTTAACTGCTCTTGAACCAGCTGTTCTAAAGCTTGTAGCTTCTCTTTTGTCAGAGGCCACTGTCCAACCCAGACAGGTTTATTAGTTAGCCATTTTAAAGGTAAGGCAGTTGGTACTTCTGAGAGTTCAACAGCAGTTGTGCTCTGTTTGTGTACAGCCTGAATGTTTGGTGACTGGTTTTTATAGCATGTTATGATATTATTCCTAGAAACATGCATTGGCCTGTATTCCTTTTCTGAGAGTGTAGGAATTTTAATCTGGGTATTCACTGTTGTAACAGATCTCGGCCCCATAGATTTACTGCTACATTTGCTACATATGGCTTCAGCATTCCTCTCTGTCCTTCTGGCCCTATGCATTCAACCCATCTCGAACTCTGTTTTATCTGAGATAGGGTGCCAATTCCTAAAAGTTGGACATCTACCTCTTGAAGAGGCCAATTTGGATGCCATGATTTTGGTGTAATTACAGTCACATCCGCACCTGTGTCTACCAGGCCCTCCAGAACCAAGCCATTAATTCGAATTCTAAGCTTTGGCCTTTGTTCATTTGGAAGTCTGCCAAAATATTTGTTTTATTGTGTTCTTTGTAAACTGTGATTCATCTATCAGAGCTGTTTTATCATCCATTGCAGTATCCGTTTTTAAATTAGACATTGGTTTTCAGTTGTCCTGGAGAGGAATGTCTTCCACAGTAGCTGGGAATGTTCTTACCACATTTGATTTGGGGGCCTGCAAGGGCCCCCTGAGGCGTTTCCCGCTACTAAAGGGTTGCCTCGTATATCTATTTTTGATCTGCACTCACTGGTCCAATGTCGGCCTTTGCCACATCTTCTACATAATCCAGGAGGTAGTTGGGGTCTTCTGTTTAGGCTATTCCTAGAAGGAGTATTACTTCTAGGATTACCCCATGTACAGTTTTTACTTATATGACCTGGTGTACCACATTTAAAACATTTGGTACCACGGGGCCTTCTTACACCCCTGGGATTTGTTCTCTCCTATCCAAGCCTCATTACTGTAGTTAAGAGATTCAACACTATTAGTATACTGAATCCATTCTTCCAAAGGAGCTGATCTGATCTTTAATGGAGAGAGAGATATTCCCCATGATACCCAATAAGTTGGAAATGCTTCCTAACAACTTTTGAAAATCATTAAGAGTCTTTAATCGATCTCTCCTCAGTTGTACCTTTTGGGGTCTAATTTTTTGTAACTCTATCTTATATCCTAAGTAATTAATAAAATCTCCTCTTTGTATTTTTTCAGGAGCAATTTGCAGTCCCCAGCGAGGCAAAACTTTTTTTACTTCTTCAAACATGCTTTCTAATGTGTCTAACTTTGGATCAGCTAATAGGATATCATCCATATAGTGATAAATTATGGATTGTGGAAACTTTACACGAATTAACTCCAATGGTTTTTGCACAAAGTATTGGCATAAGGTAGGGCTGTTTAACATTCCCTGTGGGAGGA